>NW_020665057.1:2401210-2411711 GCF_002925995.2 Terrapene triunguis | reverse complement strand
CATATCTCTCTATCAGCGTTATAGAGGGCGAACAATTTATGAGTTTATCTTGTATAAGCTTTATACAAGGTAAAACAGATTGATTTGGGGTTTGGACCCCATTGGGAGCTGGGCAGCTGAGTGTTGGAGACAGGGACACTTCTTAAGCTGTTTTCAGTTAATCCTGCAGTTTTTGGGGGATGTTGTTCAGACCAGGGTCTGTGTTTGTAGCAGGCTAGTGTGTCTGGCTCAAACCACGCGGGGCATTGAAGTCTCAAGCTGCCAGGGAAAACGAGCTCAGAGGTAGTCTCGGCACATCAGTTGGCAGTTCCCAAGGGGTTTTCTGTGATCCAACCCGTCACCCTCCTCCCCCCCCCAACCCACTCCCCCCAAAAGTTCACTGAATGAACTTTTACATGGGAATTTTTATAGTCATAAAAGAGTGTGGTGTACTGACCAAACTTCTTGAAAGCAGGATTCTCATGGTAAAAACACTTTTGCTGCATATGGGGTAAAAAAGCTCTGCCAAAACAGGGCATTCCATCTGTAGTACTGCATCTGATTTGTTGTTACCTTTCAATGGTACAGCTTGCCATTTGTCTGTTTTATTAAAGAGAAATATTAACAAGATGATTCATCAGCTATTCCAGTAGGAGAAATATTACTCATTGCGATATGACTGACAACTGTTAAGGAGTAAGCTTTGAATAGCACGTGCTGGCCAACAGAAACCATACTACATATCACACTGACTGGAGCTGGTCAGAGCATTTTCATCATAATGATTTTTCTGACCCCCCAAAAATGTCCTTTTTGAAAAACTGAAATTTTCTGTGGTTTTTGGCTTTTCCATTGGGAAAATTGAAATGATGCCCCCACCTGCCCACCTGGAAGGGTCTTGTCAGTTTCACTTTCTGCCAATGAAACTGACAAAAGTTTTCCTGGTTGGCTGGCCAGGCTGAGCACCCTGTCTCCTCCACCCCAGCTCTGGAGTCCAACGGCTGGAGCACCCCAACTCTCTCTGTCTCCAGCAACCAGGCTGGAAGGCTCTTGCCAATTTCACAAGTGAAGACTCAGTGGGCCATTAGTGACAGCCAATGCACACCAAAAAGAGAGCTGCTCTCTGGAAAGATTTCAGGGCAAAACTGATCTTTAGAAAAAGAAAAGAAAAGCTGAAATGCACTAAGCATCCCGAGCGGTGGGTGTGGAAATTAGCTTTCCACAAAACACTTACATGTTATTTCATTTTTAATCTGAAGAATGCTTTTCCTATTTAGAGTTGATTACTAATCTTCCAGAGGGGATAGAGAGCATGCACAAGGAGCTTTTATTTGGGCGTCATGCCAGGCAGCGCAGTAGTAAAATAATGAGGGTTTTTTGTTTGATTGTTTTTGTTATTTTTTTTAAAATAGTGAAAATTTCCCCTTCCTGCCAGTCTAGGCATCCTGCCACCATATTTCATGCTGCATTAGGAACATAAAGAATGTGCCAATTAAATAATTATTAATCACTGTGGGTGTATAAACCCTTCACTGCTTTTCCTCCTGCTACAGTTATATGACTTTGCTGAAATACTACTGGGTTTGGAAGCTCCCAATGTGTAGAGTAGACACTGTACATACACACAGCTTCTATCCTGAAGAGTTTACATCCCTAAACAGACTGACAAGGAGGTACACCACACAAAAAGTGGTCACAAGGCTATTGGCTACATAAAGATTATACTTTTATTTAATGTAAAGATAAATAAATTACCACCAAGCACCTTTACTACAAGTAGCCAGTTGGTTTTCTTGCAGGCATCATTGTAAAACATTAAGTAGGTACTTGAATGAGAAGAAATGAGTGGCCTTGCAATAGAGCTGCTTGAAAAGTAATTGTTTTTCACAGAGAATTAAAAAAAATCAGGTTTGTTTGGGAAAACCTTTTCAAAAACTGAAAGCTTTTCTTTTCGAGATTTCCATTTTTCTCCCCTTCTCGTATTTCCTTTTCCTTCTCTTTCCAGTGTTGAAAAGCGGGGTGGGGGGGGGGAGGAATAAAATAAAATAAAAACAGAATATTTTCATATTCACAAAGCAGAACATTTCAAAAGAAATAAATTCTCCATGAACATCTTTGTTTAAGTGAAGGCCCTACATCATCCATCAATGTTTCTGAATGAAAACGTTGACCAGAACTATTTGCCAACCAGCTCAGGAGTGGCGTGCCACGTGTAGAGGTGATGATTTGAAAAATACCACAGAAATGCTTGTGGGAGATGCGGCAGGGAAACTGCAAGTCAGGGTTGGCCTCACTGGTCAAGGGTGGCAGGAGGTTGAACTCCCTTGGAGTTGTGGGAGACTCTGTGCCTGACAGTGACACACAATCTCCAGAAATTGCTGCTGACATAGCTGCCAACAGTCTGCAGTTTGACCAGGATAGTCCAAAGGTTTCAAAACCCATCCCAGGTGACTGGAGTCCTGATCACTATTCCAAGGCCAGCAGCAGGAGTTGGCTTTTATAACAAGAACTGCTCATCTCCCAGTAGCTCAGTGGCCCCTTTCCTCCCCTGGACCTCCTGGCTGCAACTTCTATCTCTCAGCAGCAACATTTCCAGTCCCTTCCACCTGCAGCTACTTCTCAGCTGTCAAGGTTGGAAGGCAGAGCTGGAGACAGTTATTGCTAAGATGGAGGGGCAGCTGCCAGGGAGTGTGAGAGGGGACAGTTGAGATGCTGGAAAAAGGGACACAGATGCCAGTTCCTGAAGAGCAGAAGGGTCACGGTGAGGAGGGAAGGGCAGAGAGAAAAATCCAGGTGGACAACAGAAGTCTTTGGGGACAGGTCAGATCAGAAAGAAACCATAGTGGGAGGAATGGAAAGCCACAGGGAACATATTGAAAACCATATGGGCATTAGGGTCCATGGGACATAAGAAGAGCCAAGGAGAGAAAGCCAAGCAAAACTTTTTCTGAAGAGACCATCTTTCAAATGATCCAAAGGCCTGGGGACTGCATTCTGTGAATCTTAGGTTATTTTACTCTTCTTTATTCTTTCACCCTGCTAAAAAGAAAATAAATTAAGGTTCTCTGGATTGTGAAAAACGACCCTCCAGTGGGACCCAGGACTGCAGCTTATTTGGAGAACTGTCCAAGAAAAATTTCTTCATGTATGGACAACGATGCACTGGGAAGTGCAATAGAGCTCCTGGCAAGCCTTGGACGCTCACACTGGAAAACTTTGTTCTCATGAAATTCTAGTCCCAGTTTCGAACAGTTGTGAGGTTTGGAGATTTCAGAAAAACAATTAAGTACACATCTGTAATTGTCAGGTATTGCTCCTTAGGAAAGAAACATGGCAGGAAAAGACAGGAGATTTAACAGGACTGTTCGCCTGTCATCACCTGGGAGAGATGCTGTCTAGACAGATACTCAGGAAGAGGAAGGGGAGGATGAAGAATGAAAGAGTTCACCTGACAACCTGATAGCTATTCTAATTGGTTCTGTTTTATTTATTGCTTGTTTGCTTCCTTTTCTTTTCTCTTTTAAATTGGCCTGTCTTTACAGGAAGCAATTTTCCTCATATTCAGAGCTGGTCAAACTTGTCATTTGGAATAGTATTCATGACTCATTTAGCCCCCTTTTGATTAGCAAATCATTCACAGACTGATTATGATTTCTGCACGTGTGTTTGTTATTCAGGAGTGTTTGCCGCCATAGTTCCAAACAATAAGTGCTAATATAAAGAACAAGCAGAAACATGTTTCTCCTTGAAGCCCATTTTACTTCTTCCTTTCACTTTTGCTGTTGACACCAGCACCATCTTCCCCATCTCTGATGCTTGTAACCGCTGTCACCTTTGGCTTTTCCCTCCTCTCCTCACAAATCCAGGTGGTTATTATATCTTGTGCCCTTTTCATCCACAATCTGGTCCTTTCGTTCTGTCCCAGCAGCCAAAACACTTGCCACCTGTGTCCTTTCACAGAGTAATTTTTTCAGGCCTTTTTGATTCCTGCATTGCTCCATGCACTCTGTCAAACTGCAACTGCTGACAGAAACATCTTCCTCACTTGTTGATTAGACCATCTGACCTCACATGTGGTTTTATGGTCAGTGCTCAATGGTTAATGGGCTAAGAGGTAATATTCAATGGACAAAACTGTAAAGCAGCACTGGCAGTAAAGTTTATTAAGGACATTAAGGATGTTGACTAGTATTTTTTAATATTTATTCAGGTTCCTGGATAGGGATTTAAAATATTGCATATAAAATACATAAATATCTATTTCTAAGGGCATGATGGCAATTATTTGTAATGAAATCTACCTTCCTAACCTCATGGAGGAAGGTCCAAAGAGCTGAGAAGTTGCTATTTATATTAGGTGTGTAGGGAGCCAGGGTGGCTTCCCTCCAAACCTAAGGGTAAACAGCCGCTCTCTCAGCCTGAGTGGGCGGGGCCAGGCCAAGCTTACTCCACCCCCTGGAAGGGGAGGGGTGGGACAGGAAGTACAAAGGGCGGGGCCCTTAGCTCAGTCAGGGCAGCACCAGGGAGGGAGGCAGATGCAGACGCAGACTGTGGGCTGCTCCCTTCAGACCCTGCTGCCACTCCAGGGGAGGCCCTGGACCCCGGGGAAACCTGACCTGGAGGAAGGGCTGGGGCTACCAGGACTGCCTGCTGCTGAGTACCCCGAGGGACTGGAGGAGCCTGAGCCGGAGGGGGAGCTGGAGCTGCCAGCAGCTGACTACCCAGACAAACTGGAGTGACCAGAGGGACTCGCACGAACAATCGGGTAGGAAGTAGCCCAGGGACAGAACTGCACAGTGCGGTGAGTCTATTTGGTCAGCGTCTTGCAGAAGGACCCCTGCTGACCCAGTGGTGGGATCCTTGCCCCACCACTGTCAGGGCCCTGGGCTGGAATGCAGTGGTGTAGGGTGGGCCTGCATTCCCCTACCCGGCCGACCCGCCTCGGGAACAGAATCCTGACAATGCTACAGACCCTTGCTGGTGCTCCCCTGCCTGAGGGGCGCGCTACAGACCCTTGCCGGCACCCTTCCCACCGCTAATTCCCCACGGACAGAGGCGTGACCCAGGCCGGCCAGTGAGGCCATAGCTCCCCACCCCCCCCAGCGGCTCGGTGGGCCAACTGACACAGCTCACAAGGTGGGATCGTCAATGTTACTTTGGTGCCTTAATCCCATCTGTAGGTGCCACTGTGATTCACAAAATTCCTGCTGAACTGCTGCCTAACCCCGTAGGTGCATAAATTCATACAGTGCCTAAGTTTTTTTTTGTAGTAAAAGTTCCCCTCAGCACCTATATTTCTGCCTCCGAGCATGCACACTGCTTTCCTTCTAGGCATCTGGTGCCTATCTCCCACCTAAGCCCCAGAGTGATCAAGAACCAGGGAATATAGGAGTTTGGCTGCCTAAATCATCTGCAAGGCCTGATCTGCTAGGTGTGCTCAGAGGCTGCCTACCAGACTGGGCCCCTCAGGCAAGTTCACACAAAATAGCCAGAGGGAGAGGGAGCAGAAAAGTCATTATTTTATAACCTTTAGCCTAGTGGTTAGGTTAACGACCTGGGATGTGGGAGACCACCACCTGGTGGGAGGGGATTTGAACAGGGCTCTTCCACCTCTCAGGTGAGTGCTTTAACCAGTAGGCTATACAGTCATTCTAACTTTACCTCTGGCTCAATTAATATTTTATTATTTCAAGTGGAACAGCTTCAGCAGGACAGATTGGGAGACTCATATCACATATTCCCTAGCCTAGTGGTTAGGACACTCACCTGAGAGGTGGTAGATCCCTGTTGCTAGCTAAGATCATATATTTCTAAAAGGCTTTTGTGCTTATGCTAACAATGAACCAGGCTCCCAGCATTTTTCTCACGTATGCCAAGCTTCACTGCATCCTGGGTGCGTGCCCTAACCACTAAGCTAAAGGTTATGAGGGATGTCCTCCTCCTCCCCCCACAGATCTTTTTGTGTGAATTCCTCTGAGGTCCTGACGTGGTAGGTCGCCTCTGAGCACACCCAGCAGATTGGGCCCTGCAAGCAACTTACACGGCTGAACGCCTATCATCTCTGCTTTTGAGTCACAAACCCAGGAAAAGTGCCTCTGGGCAGCCCGGACTGAACTCCGAGAGAGGGTGGTGCTTAGGGTACATCCCCTCTCATCAGCATCTCCCATTGGCTAGCTAAAGCAACTCCCCATTTAGCATGCTGGCTTTGTGAAGCACATTCTGAGGTGCCTTTCTCTCCCCCACATTCATTGTACATGGTATAATGGGTCAAGCAGGTCAAAAGGTAGTCCAGCTCAGAGGTCCAATAGCCCAGAGATCCAATCCAAGGGGAACATACAGCGAGGTAGCTGGTGGAGTCAGGTGAGGCAGCAAGACAGGATCAGGTGGTGGAATAAGGCAAGGTCCAATTAGCGATGGCCTGTTCCTCAGACAAGGACACAAAGGATGCAGCAAGTTTTTATACAGTCAACAACAAATCAAGGTCAAAATCATGTGACCAATCAGGAACCAGGCTTGCCTAAGTCTCTAAATTCCCTGGTAAATAGGTTAGCCTTGACTGTCGCACCATGCCAGCTCCTTCCCAAGCATCCAATGGGTAGGGTTGCCAATTTTGGTTGGACATTCCTGGAGGTTCCATCACATGACATAATCTTTAATTCCTGGAGACTCCAGGACAATCCTGGAGGATTGACAAGACCAGGTCTTGACAATAGGAGCCTGAATGCCTAAATCGCGTTTTCTGGATCGTAGTGTTGTTCTTGTGGTTTTTCTAGCTGTCAAGTTCCTTCTGTGGATCTGGGCCATTATAAATGACACTTAGAACATGTCATTGGGGGAGGGGGGGATTAATTGGCTAAAATTGACTATTCTATATTTTTTTAATGAAAGGCAACAACAGTTGAATTATTTATATGAAGTGAAACAGTGAGAAAATTAGCAGAATGAATTTAACTCATCTTCTATTCCAAAAACTTTTCTTTTGTTAAAAAAGAATTCTCTGGAAAATGGATTCTCACTTTTCGTTCCTCCACATCAGCTACAGGAGTAACTGTTGGGGTGTGTGTGTGTTTGTGGGGTAGAAGTGGAGATCATGCTGTTATCCATTGTTAGGCCCAGCCCATAGAGATAAATCTGGAAAGTTTAAATTAGCTGCACAGAATATGTGGTGTATGGGAGAAAGGAGAGGAGGAGCGGTTTATCATGGTGTCCCTCATCCACCCTCTCCATTCCCTTTGATTGCCTGATGTCCCTATGTGTTGCATTTTATAAAATTACACGATAATCTCTTTTTAATCTGTATTTGTGCACCACACAGCACAATGTGACCCCAATCCTGCTTGGGGACTTTGGGAAAAAACATTGTATATGTTTATTGATAATATTTACTAATGTGTGTGGTTGGGCTGGGCCAAGTCTAGAAGAAGCCAAATTTCTTTAAATAGGAAGGAAAGGAAAACAAAACATTTTATACGAACTAACAGCAACAGGCCAGAAAAAGAGATACTGGACAAACATTTTTCACTTCTTATTCCCGGAGCAGTCACCTTAGACACTTCATCACTTAGCCATTACTGAGATATGTAACGATTTTCCCTTCTTAGATTATGTAACTTCCATAACCTAATGATTTCCGTATCCTATTTAAAATCTTTACTGCATTGAGTCATTGGGGAATACACCATTAAGATCCCCAACTTCTCAAAACGATATTTCAACTTGCTTGAATTATTTTTAGGGCCTAATAAGAATGACCTGGCTCAGACTGGAGTTGTCGGAATATGTATTACAGGTGGCTGTCATCAAGGGAGTGAGAACAAGACAGATACGTTTCATTAGTGATCAGCTGTGGAAATAATGGTTGATTTATGGGGAATTTCTAGAAGAGTAACACTGTGTTTCTTATTCAAGTTTGGGGGGGGGCATTCTATTCATCTTATACATTTTCCACAGGTTTTAGGTTTTAGTTTTATTTGAATGTGCAATATATATTTTTGCATTTGTATTTTGATTTCTTAAAAAACTTTAAGACCTGGAGTTGCAGTTGCTTATTGCAGCGAACGTAGTGCTTTACCTTTAAATGATTAGAAGTAGAGAGAAGTCCAAACTGGAACAATAGAGATACAGTTCAGAACTGGTGTCTTTTTCTTCAGGCACCATAGGATTAGGGCAAAGTGTGTGGCGCTGTATACTGATATATCCGAGGAATGCTCCGTCACCCAAACATTACTGGGGGGAAAAAAAAAATCAAACTTAGCAGTGATCTGTGAAAATCTGAGCCACCAATGCTGGATGTAAAGAAAATGATAGTGGCAGTTAGCTTGTGGGTGAGTAATCAAGTATCTCTTGTCAGACAACTACTCATTTAATAACCCTTTAGTGTTTCATGCCTCGACTCTCCATGCACATGGCAACAGTTAGGATATTTGACAAACACATCAATAGCTAGCATCACAAATCACCTGGCACTTGATACAATGAAAATATTTCTCATTGCAATACTTAAGTTAATCTTCAAAAGGATGCAATTAGGGTATGTGTGCAATCAATACAGTCTATTAAATTTGCCTTCACTGATTATAAATCCTGATCTCTCAATAGAAATTTTCTAAAGCTATCAGTTTGATGCATCATTGCCGCCAGAAAATCCTCATGAAACCAGGAGACGGGGATGTAGACACGTTAGTCAGGGCTGCTGTAGCATATCAGATCATACAGTCCCTTGCACTTCCAGGCTTGCTAACACATTACAGAACCAGCAATGTGTGTCATTGTTATTGCCCTGTCAACCATCCTTCAGCAGAATAAATAGGTCCATCAAATGGCTCTATCAAAATGGTAAATGGTAATGCATTCTGGATGTCATAGCAAGGTCATACTTCATATGTATGGACTACTTTCCTGCTCTGCATCAACCAAAATAATTAATTTATACAAACTTTTTTCCTAAATCATTACTCCATTTTATTATATATGTATATGAACAAGTAGTACAGATAGAAAAGCTCTTATCACTTATATACACAACCATAAGTATCAGATAAGATAAACAGAACTGTAAATAGTTAGCTCTTAGATTGTAAGGTCTCTGGAGCAGATGCAGTCATATAGAATCATAGACTTTAAGGTCAGAAGGGACCATAATGAGCATCTAGTCTGACTTCCTGCACAACACAGGCCACAGAATCTCACCCACCCACTCCTGTATCAAACCCCTAACCTATGTCTGAGTTATTGAAGTCCTCAAATTGTTGTTTAAAGACTTCAAGGTGCAGAGAATCTTCCAGCAAGTGACCCATGCCCCACGCTGCAGAGGAAGGCAAAAACCCCCCGGGGCCTCTGCCAATCTGCCCTGGAAGAAAATTCCTTCCTGACCCCAAATATGGCGATCAGCTAAACCTTGAGCATGTGGGCAAGACTCACCATCCAGACACCCAGGAACAAATTCTCTGTAGTAACTCCAATCCCATCCCATCACAGGCCATTCGGCATATTTACCGCTAATAGTCAAAGAGAGCCTAATTTTGGCAATTAATTTATCCCATCATACCATCCCCTCCATAAACTTATCAAGCTTAGTCTTGAAGCCAGATATGTCTTTTGCCCCCACTGCTCCCCTTGGAAGGCTGTTCCAGAACTTCACTCCTCTGATGGTTAGAAACCTTCGTCTAATTTCAAGTCTAAACTTCCTGATGGCCAGTTTATATCCATTTGTTCTTGTGTCCACATTGGTACTGAGCTTAAATAATTCCTCTCCCTCCCTGATTTATCCCTCTGATATATTTATAGAGAGCAATCATATCTCCCCTGAGCCTTCTTTTGGTTAGGCTAAACAAGCCAAGCTCTTTGAGTCTCCTTTCATAAGACAGGTTTTCCATTCCTCGGATCATCCTTGTAGCTCTTCTCTGTACCTGTTCCAGTTTGAATTCATCCTTCTTAAACATGGGAGACCAGAACTGCACATAGTATTCCAGATGAGGTCTCACCAATGCCTTGTATAACAGTACTAACACCTCCTTATCTCTACTGGAAATACCTCGCCTGATGCATCCCAAGACCGCATTAGCTTTTTTCACAGCCATATCACACTGGCGGCTCATAGTGATCCTGTGATCAACCAATACTCTGAGGTCCTTCTCCTCCTCTGTTACTTCCCACTGATGCGTCCCCAGCTTATAACAAAATTTTTTGTTGTTAATCCCTAAATGCATGACCTTGCACTTTTCACTATTAAATTTCATCCTATTACTATTACTCCAGTTTACAAGGTCATCCAGATCTTCCTGTATGATATCCCATTCCTTCTCTGTATTGGCAATACCTCCCAGCTTTGTGTCATCTGCAAACTTTATTAGCAACAGAGGGTCCTGTGGCACCTTTAAGACTAACAGAAGTATTGGGAGCATAAGCATAAGCTTTCGTGGGTAAGAACCTCACTTCTTCTGATGCAAGAAGTCTTGCATCTGAAGAAGTGAGGGTCTTACCCACGAAAGCTTATGCTCCCAATACTTCTGTTAGTCTTAAA
>NW_020665057.1:2299428-2400810 GCF_002925995.2 Terrapene triunguis | reverse complement strand
CACTGGAAAAGCACCAGGTTAAAGATGGATTCCAGTTCAGGTGACATGATTACATGTCACTGCAAGACTTCATTACTCACTTGCCAGCACACACACATACAGGAAGACTCAAAGGTAAATACAGCCATCTGCAGACAATGGGAGTCATCAAGATTCCAAACCATCCTTAATGGCCCACACTCTACATAATTACAATAGGCCCTCAGAGTTATGTTTTATATTTCTAGTTTTAGATACAAGAGTGGTACATTTATACAAATCAGATTATCATACTCAGTAGATTATAAGCTTTGTAATGATACCTTACAAGAGACCTTTTGCATGAAGCATATCCCAGTTACATTATATCACTTATTACCGTATTTTCTCTAAATCTATCCCAGTTACATTATATTGACTTATTATTATATTTTTATAAAACCATGTAGACTGCACAACGTCACACTCTGACTCTGTTCCGTGGAAAGATAGACCACTGTCAAACTGCAAAGATAGAAAGGGATATTCCCTTCGGCGGCAGGAGGGGGAACTCAATGACACACTCTTTTTTTTATATAAGAGTGTTACATTTGCAATGTGCCCTAAAGGATCATTTCACCGACTATCCCAGAAATCCTAACAATAGCTGGTGCAAACAGAATGGTAAGGCCAGCTTGGCTTGTAAAATATTCAGCCCTCTGAGCATGCCTGCTATCACTGTGACCATGAGGAAAGACTCCCTTCTTGCACCTCCCAACCAGTGCCACTGAGAGAATGTGCAATAGAGTCACCATGTAATCCCTGCAAACCCACTGTCTCCAATCAGCCACCTCAGCACTGCCTGAGGAGAGGTGATGGGAAGCCACAGCTACACTGAGTGGTAGCCCGAAGCCACTACAGCAAGCTTCTGTTTGTGCTAGTGTCTGGCCAACTAGTCTGAAGTTTAAAGATGTGGTACAGAGGAAGCCTGAAACTTTGTTCCCCCTTTCACCAGCTTGAGGGAAACTTGCTTCCCCACACTCCATATCAGGTAGGGGAGACCTCCAGCAGTCAGATGAAACCTGTCCAGCTCAGGAAGACAGTCACCTATTAACAAGCAGAGCCTGCTATCAGAGGGGAACTGCTGCTAACCCAACTAATCACTCTACAGCCAGAGACTGCAGAATAGCTTGGCAGTTGTGATGGCAGACAACAGAGGACATGACTGCACAACCTATCTGCCAGCACTTCACTGATGCTTCTGTGGAACATCTCCCAGGCAGGGGAGCCACAAAGAGAAAGAAAGGCTGGGGGACCAAAAAAATGAGGTGGTGGAGGAAGGATCAATGGATTTGGGAAAGAAATTGTATGAAATTGATGGAAGATTTTGTGGCGGCAGAAAAAGCACGGAGTTAGGCTGTAGAGTGCATTTTAATGAAGCAATGTTGCATGTATTGCAGGTTGAAGGAGACTATTTTTGAGGAAGCCCCTTGTTAAAATTTGGGAGCAATTCAGTTAATATTACAAGGTGCTGGCTCCTCGCAAGGAAATGCGTACAGTGTCTCGTAGATTAGGAGGGTGAGGAGCAGCAGCTTTGACATGACCAGACAAAAGAAACAGCATCACAGATGCCGATAGGTATTGTCCAGTAGTGTTAGTATAGCTGTGTTCCCCAGGATTACAATAATAGAATCATAGGGCTGGAAGGGACCTCAAGAGGTCATCTAGTCCAGTCCCCTAATCTCATAGTAGGACAAAGTATTATCTAGACAATCCCTGACATATAGACATATTCTCACTGCTTGGTGTGAATCATTAGTACACTTGTTAAATATATAGCTTTGGACAAGATTTGTCATATGCAATCGTTTTGATTTGTTCTGCTGGATATTTCTGTGTTAGGTGCATACAATAGCACAGAAATGAATAATTTATTTTAAACAACCAATGTTATGCCATCAGCAGCAAAATGTATTATATCTGAATCCCATGCCTCCAGTTTGTATGGAAGTTAAACATGCACTGAAATAAAAACAAAATCTTATTCTTTCATTAACTTTTATAACAGCATCACTGGGTTCCTAGTATTTCATGTTACTATTTAGAGATTCTTTCCAGATAAAGACCCTGCAAGCATCTGGTGACCTACATTTTCCGGGGTATATATTACAGTCCATTTTATCAATGATTATTATTATTTGTATTGTAGTAGTGCCTAGGAGCCTTAGACATGGATCAGGACCCCATTTTGCTAGGCACTGTACAAACACAGAACAAAAAGACAGTGCTTGGCCCAAACAGGCTAAATAAGAATCTAAATTCATGTCATCAGATACCATGGTGACTGACACCAAAATAACAATCCGAATAGACAGGAAGCTTGAGAGAAGTGTCTGAGAGATAATAGATGTGATTAGGTATGGATTTGCATGTAACCAAACAGGATTTCTACTTTAGACAGCAATTGGATAAAAGGGGAGCTCCCTTTTACAATACAAACAGCAAGCAGCAGTTCCTGAACATGACAAGTTTTTGGTCTTGCTGGGTTTATATGTCCATTAGTAATTCAGACTATGTGAATGGTCTATAACTGTCTGTCATTATTATAAGATGTTTTGGGTACAAATATAGCAAGGTCAAATAATGCTATAACTGGTTACTAATAAAAGAAGCCATTTGAGTATAGAAATATTTATATTAATTGGGAAATTAGTTATCTGGCAATGATGACGCAGCCCCTCAAACTCATAAGAACAAGAATCATCGCTCCAAAAATTCAGAGTAAATTTTTTTTACTTATTTAAACTAAAGACTTTGTAGAGTTATTTAATTTACAAAGACTCTTCTGAGAACTAAAAACTTTTATATAAAGAACAGGAGTGTTTGACTTTTTGAAAACAGAATTTCATTTCCTGTCAAGTTAAAGACTCTCTCAGAAAATGGACTGAATAAAACAAGAGTTAAAAGTAACTTTTAAAGTTATCTGATGCTTTCCTGACACAAGAAGAACAAAAACAATTAAAGAAATGTGGCATATTAATTAAGTAGACTGCATATTCAGGAGCTGGAGGTGCCACCTAACCCAACCCCAACAGCTTGGCGCTAATGAAAGGGTGACAGCAACCAAGTCTGAAGCTAAATGACCAGGGGAGTGGAGCGGACAGGGGGCTGCAGACAGGGGAGTTTGAGAGGGAGAGCAAGAGATCCCCTCTGCTGAACAGGCTACGAGATGAGTGTGAGAATACTAGCTGTTGGTGTGAATGAGTTTGCTCAACTGTTTGAATTTTAATTTTGATTCTGATTTCAGGTGACTTCAGTTTCAGCTGCTGTGGCAGTTGGGAGTTTGAGAGGGAGTTTGACAGAGGGAGGCCTACCATGGTTAGGAAGACCCGCAACACCTGTGCCAGCACTGCTTCTGTCTCCTCCACCTGCGCCTGTAGCCAGACAGAGCGCCTGAGCATGGATGCTTCTACCCAGATCCTGGTGTGGTTTTGCAGGGACTGTGACTTGCAATTCCCACTTAATGATACCCAGGCTGGGGGACCATCCAATGTGAAAGGTACCTGCTGGTGGAATCTCTCAGGCAGCAGGTGGAAGAACTACAGGAGGTGGTGACTAGGTTGAGGAGCATCCGGATCCACAATTAATTCCTGGACAGTGTCCATGTGGAGACAGCTGAGGTAGCTGTCCCAGTACACAGGACTGCTGATACACCATTGGTGGAGGAGGAGATGGCTCATGGTGGACACTGGCAGCTGGTTACTTCTGGCAGCAGGCAGTTCTCCACCCCTGCTCCAAACCCTCCCACCATGGTAATAGGTAACTGTTATGCTCTTCTTGATACAGGAGAGAAGGAATCACCCCCTACAGTAGAAGAGGAGAAGCCTCGTACCTCTAAGGCTGGGAGGTCTGCTACCACCACTGCGAATAGGAAATGTAGGATAGTGGTGGTCGGAGACTCTCTTCTGAGCAGGACGGAGGCACCCATCTGTTGCCCTGACAATTCATCTCGAGAGGTATGCTGCCTGCCGGGGGCCCGTATCCGAGACGTTATGGAGGCATTGTCGAGGATTATCCAGCCCTCTGACTACTACCCCATGCTACTCATCCATGTGGGCACAAATGATACTGCGAGATGTGACACTGAGCAGATCAAGAGTGACTACAGGGCTCTGGGAGTTCGGAGCGCAGGTGGTATTCTCTTCCATCCTTCTTGTCAATGGTAGGGGCCCGGGCAGAGACAGGTGCATCGTGGAGGTGAATGCCTGGCTGCAAAGATGGTGTCGCCAGGAGGACTTTGGCTTCCTCGACCACGGGATGCTATTACAGGAAGGACTGCTAGGCAGAGATGGCGTTCACCTTTCGAGGAGGGGAAAGACCCTATTTGGACACAGACTGGCTAACCTAGTGAGGAGGGCTTTAAACTAGGTTCGACGGGGACAGGTGAGCAAAGCCCACAGGTAAGTGGAGAAAGGTCGGAAATAGGAGGGAGCGTGGGCTATAATGACAGAGAGAAAGGAGGGTCAGGGCAAAGCTGGGAGGCAAGATCAAATCAGGATCTTAGATGCCTATATACAAATGCGAGAAGTATGGGTAATAAGCAGGAAGAACTGGAAGTGCTAATAAATAAGTACAACTATGACATTGTTGGCATCACCGAAACTTGGTGGGATAATACACAATTGGAATGTTGGTGTGGATGGGTACAGCTTGCTCAGGAAGGGTAGACAGGGGAAAAAGGGAGGAGGTGTTGCCTTGTATATTAAAAATGGACACACTTGGACTGAGGTGGAGACGGAAGTGTTGAGAGTCTCTGGGTTAGGCTAAAAGGGGTAAAAAGCAAGGGTGATGTCATGCTAGGGGTCTACTACAGGCCACCTAACCAGGTGGATGAGGCTTTTTTTAAACAACTAACAAAATCATCCAAAGCCCAAGATCTGGTGGTGATGGGGAACTTCAACTATCCAGATATATGTTGGGGAAAATAACACAGCAGGGTACAGACTATCCAATAAGTTCTTGGACTGCATTGCAGACAACTTTTTATTTCAGAAGGCTGAAAAAGCTACTGGGGGGGGGGAAGCTGTTCTAGATTTGATTTTAACAAATAGGGAGGAACTCGTTGAATTTGAAAGTGGAAGGTAGCTTGGGTGAAAGTGATCATGAAATCATAGTTCACAATTCTAAGGAAGGATAGAAGGGAGTACAGCAAAATAGAGACAATGGATTTCAGGAAGGCAGATTTTGGTAAGCTCAGAGAGCTGATAGGTAAGGTCCCATGGGAATCAAGACTGAGGGGAAAAACGACTGAGGAGAGTTGGCAGTTTTTCAAAGAGACACTATTAAGGGCCCAAAAGCAAGCTAGTCCGCTGGGTAGGAAAGATAGAAAATGTGGCAAAAGACCACCTTGGCTTAACCATGAGATCTTGCATGATCTAAAAAATAAAAAGGAGTCATATAAAAAATGGAAACTAGGACAAATTACAAAGGATGAATATAGGCAAACAGCATAGGAATGCAGGGGCAAGATTAGAAAGGCAAAGGCACAAAATGAGCTCAAACTAGCTACGGGAATAAAGGGAAACAAGATGACTTTTCATCAATACATTAGAAGCAAGAGGAAGACCAAAGACAGGGTAGGCCCACTGCTCAGTGAGGAGGGAGAAACAGTAACAGGAAACTTGGAAATTGGAGAGATGCTTAATGACTACTTTGTTTCGGTCTTCACCGAGAAGTCTGAAGGAATGTCTAACATTGAATGCTAATGGGAAGGGGGTAGGTTTAGAAGATGAGAAAATAAAAAAAGGTATAACGAGTGGGGTTCTGCAGGGGTCTGTTTTGGGACTGGCTCTGTTCAATATCTTCATCAACAACTTAGATATTGGCATAGAAAGTATGCTTATTAAGTTTGCAGATGATACCAAACTGGGAGGGATTGCAACTGCTTTGGAGGACAGGGTCATAATTCAAAATGAGCTGGACAAATTGGAGAAATGGGCTGAGGTAAACAGGATGAAGTTTAATAAAGACAAATGCAAAGTGCTCCACTTAGGAAGGAAAAATCAGTTGCACACATACAGAATGGGAACAGACTGTCTAGGAAGGAGTACGGCAGAAAGGGATCTAGGGGTTATAGTGGACCACAAGCTAAATGAGTCAACAGTGTGATGCTGTTGCAAAAAAAGCAAACGTGATTCTGGGATGCATTAACAGGTGTGTTGTGAGCAAGACACGAGAAGTCATTCTTCCGCTCTACTCTGCGCTGGTTAGGCCTCAGCTGGAGTATTGTGTCCAGTTCTGGGCACCGCATTTCAAGAAAGATGTGGAGAAATTGGAGAGGGTCCAGAGAAGAGCAACAAGAATGATTAAAGGTCTAGAGAACATGACCTATGAAGGAAGGCTGAAAGAATTGGATTTGTTTAGTTTGGAAAAGAGAAGACTGAGAGGGGACATGATAGCAGTTTTCAGGTATCTAAAAGGGTGTCATAAGGAGGTGGGAGAACTTGTTCATCTTAGCCTCTAAGGATAGAACAAGAAGCAGTGGGCTTAAACTGCAGCAAGGGAGGTTTAGGTTGGACATTAGGAAAAAGTTCCTAACTGTCAGGGTGGTTAAACATTGGAATAAACTGCCTAGGGAGGTTGTGGAATCTCCATCTCTGGAGATATTTAAGAGTAGGTTAGATAAATGTCTATCAGGGATGGCCTAGACAGTATTTGGTCCTGCCATGAGGGCAGGGGACTGGACTCGATGACCTCTCGAGGTCCCTTCCAGTCCTAGAGTCTATGAATCTATGAATAAACAAGCTTGAAAGAGTTTGTTTTCCTACATTTTCATGGACATACGAAGACGAAGAGTATCTGAAACTGAAGTGAGTGCTCCTCAGACACCCACAACCCCTGTGCTATCCTACTTACAACAGCAAACACTCATCAATTTATCCTGTCCACCTCTACAAGCAAGCTGCCACAGACAGCTACGAAAAACAGAAGACTTAAGAAGAAACCAACCCAAGGAAACCTCCCCAAAACATCAACATGGATTGAGACATGCTGCCAAGGTATTACATTTAAACTTATATAACAGTGATTTTAGTGGGATATTGAAATGCTGTTGTAACTTAAAACATGACAGTTTCTTCTGTTAATCACCAGATGGTTAAACCATGTATTCCTGGAGAGGAGACGGGAGTGAAACTTTGGTAAACAGAAATAGTGGGATTTAATTTGATTTAAGATTCTCAATATGTGTAATTAGCCTGTTTTAAGACAACTCATTAAATGGTTTCTTATAAGTGACTGATTTAAATCTTTGTTTTCATAGGATTTAGTTAAAGTTGCTTACTTTGCCCAGTTATAAACAACTGGATCCACAATAAATATTTTTAAGTATCCAATAAGATATTAAGCCTGGATTCACAATAAATTTGAGAAACAATATAACTTGTTCTTAATTCACCAAACGAAGAACATCCCAAAAGTGGTTTGCTCTAAGTTATGTAACCTCTGCTGAAAGTTCTCCACAGAAAAATACACAGAAGAGATTGTAATGGAAGTAACCCATTTATCACTTGTATTCTGTCATTTGTGTTGTTGCATCTAATGTTTTCTTTTCCTGTTTTAAACATGGAAATAGCCATAGTTAATAACTGATTTTGCCTGGTCTGGATGATGGTGTCCCCTAAGGTATGTAAAAGAACCCGTGTGACTGAAGAAGTGGAAGTCACAATTCCTGAGGTGGTCTCATGCATAGCCAATATCAATAACCCTTACTCCACCAGAATTTGAGAGTGTAGTCACAATAGAATTCTCTCCTCTTTTATACCACTGTAGAATGGTCTTCATGCTGAGTATCAAACTTTCTGAATGGCCTGAGAGCCAGCAACTGGCAGTTGAAACCTAGTGAAACCTGCATTGTCAAGGAAAGTTAATCAACTATTTGTCTTCTTAGACTGTAAGCTATTTGGGGCAGGGACATGCCTTTATATGTTTATACAGCACCGAGCACAATGGAGCCCTTTTTCTGATAGGACCTCTGAGTTCTACAGAAATACTATTGTTATTAAATTATGAGTATTGTTGATGCCAGCTCATGCATTTTCCTTATATACTTCAGAGTATGTGGGCGGATTGGTTCAGTGATGTACTGGAGAGGACCTTGGGACCACCTGGGAACCACTTATTAAAATACCATCACCAAACAGAAGTGAGGATTGGTGAGATTTCCATGCAGTTAATCCCCTTGAGTAGCGAGCAGATCTTTGCTCTGCAAGTGAGAGATTAATACAATGAGTGCTGCAGTAGCTCGCACAAAGTCTTGGCATCACACTGAACACCTGTGCAAACTCCTTCACATCTCCCAAACAGTGCTGAACCAAGCTCCTACTATATGTGATCTGCCTGGGGATGTAGACACCAAGCTAAACCAGGTTGTAATACTTGAAAGGTTCATGTTCTCTCGAAGAGGGAGGCTAAAATAGAAATACAAATTTTTATTAGTTATTACTCTGGAAAGGCTTTGGTACAAAGCAGCACTATCGCTAATGGAACTGAGCTCGCACCTCAGAAAAAAAAGCTGCAAATATTTGCTCAATTACTAAATGAAATTCCCTTCTACTGTGTTCACCCCCACCCGCCAATAGTAGAATCTGAATATACTAGCAAGTGACTTTACTGGCAAGAATATTTATGGGAGGTGAAGAGTTACCATGCAGCTCTCATTGGAGGGAATCAGAATATCTACAGTGTCATAGTGACTCAGCACTTTATATAGCAATCTGCATAAAGAGCATTTGAAGAGATTATTAAAATGCTGCTTCTTTGGTTCTCTGATCTCTGGTCTTATTTGCATTTTGAAAGGGTAAAGATTTGACAGACTCTTGCAATGATGTGGCCCTAACACGTAGACATGACCACAGATTGGTCCTCTGATAACATATTGCCCCCAACCCCACCAAATACAAAATAGAAGCCTTCCATTTCTGAAAGAAAATTGCTCTATAAATGTATACTTTTATAATTCAAGAGGTCTGTTTAAGAGTACACAGTTGTGATATTGTTGGTGAACATATTCATCTCAGATTCAGTCCTTTAATGTGTCTTTGCATTTTGGTGCCCTGGAAGTGTATTCTTTAAGAAATTGAGCAGAATTAAGCATAGGGTTCAAGGTGAGGGTGTACTATTGATTTTTACACAGGCACTGTTCTATTTTCAGTATTATTTTTTATCTCAGTACAACCTAACATCTTGGGTTGTTTTTTACCACCACTGTGCATTGAACAGTTGTTTTCATTGATCTGTTAACAGTATGCCTAGACATTTTTTTCTCTGTGGTTACAGGTAATTTAGAACCCACCATTGTGTGTCAGTAGTTCACATTGTCCTGTCCTTTCCATTTATTTACACTGAAGCTTATCTGCCATACTGTTGCCCAGTTGCCTAACTAAGCTATGCCTTCCTGTAGTTCCCCCTCAATCTTCTCTAACCTGAAAAATATCTGGTACTTAGTGAAAGGCAAAAGCAGTCCAGTGGATAGGACAATGGATTGAGAGTGTCAGGAAGCCTGGGGTCCATGTCTGGTTTTGTCACTGATCCGCTGTGTATGTTCTTGAGTAAGTCACATTACCTCCATGTTTTGGTTTCCTCTCCCACCCTTTGGGTCTGTGTTGCCTATTGCGATTATCATCTCTTCAGGGAATGGACTCTGACTATGTGTTTGTAGCAATATCTGGTCCTTTAGATATGTAAATGTCTCCAGTCACCAGTAAGCCCCCTTCCCCACACACACACACACACACACACACACACACACACACACACACACACACTTCATCTCTCTCCCCATTTTTGGCTTCTCTTCCTCAGGTCCATGGTAATGTCCTGTTGCACACATGTGCTAACAATGATCTGGCACATTTTCCACTTCAGTACCATGGCTCCACCAATTTGGAGCAAACAATGGAGGTACATTTTAAGAGGACCAAAATATTCTTTTGCTTATGCACCTGGCTGCATGTTTGTTTGCCTAATTACATACCCCTTCTCGAGGTCCTTGTGAGTTTTTTTAATATATAATAATATATGGAGATATACCTTAGTCAGCGAGTCCAGCCCCCTGCCTTCACTAGCAGGACCAAATACTGATTTTGCCCCAGATCCCTAAGTGGCCCCATCCAGGATTAAACTCACAACCCTGGGTTTAAGCAGGCCAATGCTCAAACCACTGAGCTATCCCTCACCCTTTTTGAGAAGGTATTAGAAAGGACAGGAGGAATGAGCAGCAGCTGTCACCTATTTAAAGACAAACAGATTTGCATATTATGAGGTATTTATTCATACTGCCCAAAGTGTAGAAATTAACTCTTAAAACCCCCGTGCTTACTGCTTGTTCTGTGCTGTCCCAGACAAAGGAAAAACCTGTATGGTAGATGTAAACGAACAGGCCAATATTTTGTGTTACTGAGTGTTCAACAGTTACTGCAACAGAAGAATACCTAAGTACACATTTGGTATGAATTTCTAACCATGCAGCCCCTGTTCATCCTGTTCCATGCTGTGGCACATGCAATCTCTAATGTATTCTGTTTACAGAGGAAAAAACAAAAAAATTAGGCTCAGATCATCATGATACCACAAGATTGTCTATCTTTTAGATTGCAAGCTCTGTGGACTGTCATTTACTTTGTACAGCACCAAACACAAAGAGCTGTAGGAGCTAAATCAGAATGATGCTCATCTGAGCCATAAAAGAGAGGAATTGTTTTGAAGGGTGGTGAGATTAACAACCAGGATCAGTGGTGCTGTCATACCCCCTGACTTGAAGTAGTAATAACAAACACCAAATACATGGTTTCCATCATTAGCACCCCCACTATAAAAATTGTTTCACTACCCCTAGCCAGGATTTAAGAGCTCCACTGCATGTGTGGCGTTAAAGTGGCATACTGGAATAATAGTGGCATACATAAAGTGGCATACTGGAATAATAGAGTGGCGAATCAGATCCTTAATTTACAATTAGCATGCTGTCAGTGAATTCAAAATATATGCTGCTGGCACAATGTGCAGATCAACACCAACGATCCTATGCTTATATTGCCAAAATCTTTCAAATTGCCTATTTGATACCAATCTGCAAGCAAACATTTATAACAAGTCTATGGAGGTACCTACCATGCATGATTCTCACTGGAGTCAGCTGGAATTCACAATACTGACCACCTCTAGGAATCTGACTGTAGGAGTACATGGGCAGGCTCTAGACACTATAATGGGTAACACGTTCCCTGCGTAGCAATTGGTGGTTTCTTTTTAATTTCTACCCTGTTCTCGTCAGTGACTGGCTGGCAGTTAGATGTTAGAGTCTTGTAGTATTCTCTGTCTGCCTTTGTGTTGTCTTACTGATTATGAATGCTGCACTCCATCAAACAAACGTGCTTCTGGATGAAAAGATATTTGGGGAAGGTAAATCTCCAAAGGTAGATCTCCATAGCAGAGCCATTGCTCTTGTGCCTGCCCTCTAGCTGTTGCTGTTTGCTGTCTGTGGCAGTGAGGAAAACATGCACAGTCTGCCAGTGGGGTGCCAGTGACACAGGAGGAGTGTTTTCTTAACAGAATCAGTGGCTCTGCATGGTGCAAGCCACTTACAATTACAGAACACCATAGCCTGGCTGGACGCTGACAGGTGAGTCAGTGCTGAGAAGGCCTGCAAATATAGTATACTGAATGTGCTTGTGCTGCTGATGGGGGAAACTATTATAAACTGCTCAAGTCACCTAGGAAGTGCTACCGGCTGTGCACAGTTTATGTAAACGTGCCTAATCACAGTTTCCAGAGCACACTCCTGGCCATATTCACACCCTGATTTATGCACACTTCACTCTATTTGCATTCCTATTGATTCCATTCTACTTTAAATGCACAAGGGACCTTAATACATGCCTCTCTATATAATCAGTTAACTTACGGAGTACTTTTTGTATTAGTGAATTATTGCTTGCAGAAACAATACGCAACAGAGCACTTCATGTGCGGAGGAGGAGGAGGAATGATCTTATGGTTAAGGCATAGATCTGATAGTCCCACATCCTGCTCCCAGTGCTGTCACAGATTTCCTTTGTGCCCTTGGGAAGTCACGTCTTAGAGTATGTCTACATTGTGTTTTAAAGTCCATGGCAATGAATCTCAGAGCACAGGTCTATAGACTCAGGTGCTAAAAACAACGGTGTGGACATTTGGGCTTGGGAGTGGGCACAGTAGTGCAAACCCCAATCCGTAGCCTTGTTGCTGCAGATTTTAAAATGCAGTGTAGATGTGCCATTAACCTCGTGCTGCTTCATTATCCTTAATATACTGATAGGGACCATACTTGTTTTGAGGCTTGATATATTAATTGTTGGGAAGCAGGTTGAGATGCTTAGATGGAAGGCTTTATGTAAATACAAAATATTATTTGCATTTGCAGTAGCTTGTCCAGTGCACTCAGTCTCCATACAGAAAACATAGGAATTTTCTTAAAAAGAAGGAATAATTTCCAAAACCCAGGCCATAATAATTCAGAAGTACAGTGACAACCTGACATAAATAATATTCAGTGACTAGCAAAGAGGGATGGTCAAGTACTAATGATCTTTTAAAGGTCAACCCAAACTACTGGAAACCCCCAAAGAGATCTCTTACTGAAGGTTAAGTGTATAGAGTAATATTTACTTGATTCTGCTACATTTTATTATTAAAAATCTCAGGATATCCAATATACACAAGGGTTGTTTTTTTTTTAAACCCCCCCTTTTTTTTTAACTTGGATTTAAATTTAAATCCATTTGCTACATTTTTCTCCCATCTAATGTATGTGGTATCAAGCAAATGGCATGGTGTTACACATAAGACTACCGTAATAATATAACTCGTTTTTCAAAAAAGCTACTAGACCTTAACCTTTTCTTCCATGTCATACTTTGCACAGTTCTGAGCCGTGTTGTGATAATTGGGCCTACAAATTTATCCCAATTGTGAGTTTAACTGTAAAAAGTGTGTGTAAATTCACAGGAAGAGGTGCAAGAAAAACCAGACAGAGAAACTGGATAAATCTAAACCAAAATGTCCATGTTGATATAATCCAAGGACTATTGGATTTATGCTTGTTAAAAACAGATGATGTGGAGCCGGAAGTTAATGAATCAAAATTGATGTGTTGGTATTAGGCCTAATTAGTGGACAAAATAAAGAGGGGATGGGCTATTCCATCCACCACTCATAATTCATCCTCAACTGAACATGTGAATTGGCCTGGGCTCCTGATCAGAGAAGACCATGAATGTGCTCTATGTCCATTTGCAAACAGTGGTATAATTGATACCAAGAGAGAGCCCAGATGCTAGAGAATGCTACTGTATACTGAAAACTGAAAAACCATGCCGAATAAGGAAGGGGAATCTCTCAGCAATGGAATGAGTGCATCTTAGATATTGTTGGAGAGGCGCATTGCTATGCTAGAGTCGGTGCACTCATCTCCTGCATTTGGACAGCCTTTGGGACTCATGTTCAGCTTCTTTCTCAGTCTGCAGTGCTCTTTCAGTGCACCTCAAAAGAAGAGGAGGAAATTCCCATTCAAACTTTAAGGGCTTTAAAGTCTTAAACACTTTCTGATTTCAGTTTTGTTTCACTGTCCAAGGAGTGTGTCTGTGTGTGGGGGAAGGGGGAGATGTGAAGAACTAGGGTAGCTGATATGAAACAGCAGTTGGCTAACAGCCACATAAAAGCGGCGGGTGGGGGGGAACCTTTTACTTTTAGGCCTTCCAGGAGTACCAGTTTCAGTTATGGCATCACATTTTCCCTTTGTAGTGTATGTAAATTGTATCTATTATGGCATATTTTCTACATACTGCCCCTTTAAATAGAAAAATGAATCTCTTCCTGTTGCGGAGATAGCTGCTATTAGTATGTTCAGTTGCAGTGTATGTCATGTGAGCCGGTCACAGTCTCTCCAGGAGACCTTGCCCTTATTCTTTGGTTTTGTTAATCTCTTAAAATACAAGCCATTTAGGCAAAGATTATAGGGTGCTGCTTCTCTATGGAATAGATGTAAAATCACTTCAAACACCCTGTACCATCTTCTGTTTTAACATCCCTGGAGAGGCAGTGTCAAAAGATCACTAAAAAGATTACAAAAGATCACTAGCAGATGTTCTGCTGTCCTAAATTACACATGGTTTTATGATAGGAGTGTTTGACAAATAGATTGGAATTTCAACTGCAGCGAGTTTAAAACAATAGCAAAGAGAGATGTATTTTAAAATACGCTGCTATCTGTTTAGTATATTATGGCAGGAGAAGAGTCCAGTGTGTATGTTCTTAGCATTCGTAGTTATACACTCGGGAATCAAGGGAGTGTTTCACTGCCTTAAATATAGTGCATGCTACCAGATTTCTAGATGCTAACTCCTGATCCTGAGTGCTTTGTATCCTGTGTCCAGAACTGAGAAAGTTTTTGTTCTATTTAGGGGTTTTCTTTTCTTCTTTTCTGGTTTTCTTCTTTTTTAATTCAAGGTCATATATCACACCTCAGTACCTATGTGCCTTGGTAGGAAAAAGTACCTAGAAACTAGAGTTTGTTAGGGGAGAGTGAGTTGGATTGTGAGTTCTTTGGATCAGGAATGTTGTTTTTCATTGAATATAGTTTAAAGTGTTATAAATCTCTGTACACATTTAGTCCTACAAAAATGACAGGACAATAATTTCTCAGGCACGCTAACCCTAAAATATTGAACATTCACCAAAATAAGCTAAACCCAGAAGGTTTCAAATGGCAACAAGGCCCCAGCCTGAAATGAAGACCCCAAATTGTCATAAAGAAGCCAAACAAAACTCTAAGAAACTCTACAAAATGAAGCAAATAGAAAGTTTATAACTTGAAAAGGAGACCAGTAATGGACTCAAATGTCTATTCATGAGTAGAACAGTGCTTCAAACCACACTAAAGGTTTTGTCCGTGGTTTCAAGTTCTGAGCTAACATCTGTTATGAACTTGAAACCACAGACAAACTTCTTGGTGAGGTCTGAAGGACTGCCAGAGCCTTTGTTGGAATTGGGGTATGATCTCTGGTAAGCTTATTAGCAGGGGTGAAAATAAGGTAAGTTACTTACCGGTACGGGGGCCCGGTTCCAGGCCCTTGGAAGGGGCAGGACCTTGGGCAGAAGGGGCGGAGCTGGGGGGTTCAGCCTCACCCAGCCAGCCCTTCCACGCTTCCCGGCTTGTGCCGCCCGGAACTCCGGCCACTGCCGCGATAGCGGTGGTGGTGGCTGGGAGCCCTGGACCCTTTTAAATTGCCGGGCCCCGGAGCAGCTGCCCCTTTTGCCCCCCATCGGTGGCCCTGGGGGGGAGGGACAAAAGGGGAAGTGATGTTAAAGCACTGCCGTGGCAGTGCTTTAACGTGGGCTGTAAATGGTTCAGAACCAGCACTCCGTACCAGCCTGTTCTGGCCAACTTTCGCCTCTGCTTATTAGCATATGTGAAGGTTCTTTTATTGTTTTTAATATATTTCCATTGTAATGCTTTCACCTTAACAATAATTGTACTTGCTTTGAAAGGGCTGTGTGGTAACTTTTACCTGTGGGCAATTATACTGTTTATAGCCTCTAAGGAGAAAGCTAAGCAGGCCTGTTTAGCCAGTCTGATTTTGCTGGAGAAGATCCCAAATCAGATTCACAGTTGGGAGAGTGAGAGCCGGGGGGGGAGTGTCACCCAGACTGCCTTTGACAGCAGTAGAGCAACTGCAAGCTCTCTATTGGCTGGCTTCTGGGTCCTCATCAAAGCATTCAGGATGACCTTTGGCCACAAGGTCATCCTGTTTCCTGCCACAAGGGCATCTTAACAGCATGACAGGCAGCATTGTCTTATGGACTGAACACGAGCAAGAGATTAATCCTGACTCCAGCACTGATTCTCTCAGTGGCCTTTGTCAAGGCACATAGAGCAAAACGTTCATACTCATGTGCCTAAAGTTAGGAATTTAAATCCAAAGGTGCAGGTTTAGAAGGTGTTTAACATTTGGAGCCCGCATTTTAAAATGTTTGGCTTTAGTTTTTCTGTGCCACAAGTCTCCACTTCTGTGAAATGCGAATTACTCTTATCTACCATACTGAGAGGTTGTGACAAATAAGCAGGTGGTGGCTTTTACATGCTATAAATTCTAAAACTCATCAGAATCTCCAACAAACCCTCCAAGAGTCTGGTATTTTAGGGGTGTCCAGACATAGTTTATTTGGACAGTTCTTCCATTGCAAAAAAGCAACCTATGTCTCCCAGAAACAATCTGCCCCACCAATGTCAGCATTGGAAACTATGCATAAAACCTAACAAGCCCCAACAATCAGTGGGGCACCACTTCTCCTACAGCAGGAAGCTAGGGGTGTGTGGGAGGGGGTGGGGGATGGGACAGGGGATGGGACCTAAAGATCACCAAACTTATATTTTACATACATTATTATTTGTACAATAGTTGTATCCTAGACGGTATGCTAGACACTGTCCAGGCACAGGATAGTCCTAAAGAACTCTCAGTCTAAGATAACAAGCAACAACTAGATAAAGGTTGGTAAGAAGGGATAAAACCTGCAGGCAACATTCTCTCCCACCTCTAAATCTATTTATCTACCATCTATTGCTAACTTGACTTAGTTCTTGTAGGTCTTACAGTAGAAATGGGTCTTGAGGAAAGATATAAAGAGGAGAGCAGCTTTACAGACCAGTTCAGAGAGGTTGTTCCATGTGGGCCTCGTGACATGAAAAAAAGCACAAAGACCGTGTGGGATACAGGTATCTGAGGGTGGCAGCATTGGCTGAATAGAGGAAAGAGGGCTGAGGAACCAATAAGAGACCAGAGAGGAAAAGTGCAGAGAAGCAGAGTTCTGAAGGGCCAATTAAGTTCAAGAAGGGTTTCAGTAGGCTTCCCCCTCCATACCACCTCTACTTTTAGAACTGAGCATGTCCACATATGATGAGAACAATTATTCAGTGTTAGATTCTGAAGAGGCCAAAAAGACTTGAAATCAAGAGGCCTTATTCTCCCCTTCCTTCCACAGGATACCAGTTATTTCCATTGAGTTAAACAGGATGGGATGGGGGGGAAATAGTGTCCTAGGAGACTCTGAGCCTCAATTTCTTTGCTTATCTGGGAAAGAAGAGGGAAAGTTTCTCTGTAGGCAGCTTTTCCTCATGTTAATTTGCTATTTGGATACTTTCGTAGCAACAGCAACATGATCCTTACTCTTGCTTGTGATTATACTATCAAATTCTGAAACTCTGAGTCCCTTTTCTGAACCTGAAGAAGAGCTCTGTGTAGCTCAAAGACTTGTCTCTTTCACCAGCAGAAGTTGGTCCAGTAAAAGCAACTTCCATATGAGGAGTGATTGAAAGGATTGGGACTTAATTCTGAAATTCAGATATTTCCATTGTGGCTATAGATAGATTGAGTGGAGTAGTGAGCTCAGGCCACTTGCTTATCTTGTTGCATGTGGTTTTCAATGGTTATAGAGTAGGTGTATTAACACCAGGACACCAGCATTGCTGTGGCTTTAAAGTAGTTCAGTGAAATGAAACCATGAATGATATTTATAGTCCTGCTGTTTTAATGTCATCTGCACACCATTCCTGCTGTTCCTTGGACCTACAGACTTTAATGAGATCATTTCCAACAACAAAGTATGGTTTGAAATTCTCCTTTAACAGGCAAGTGAGATGTGGAGTAGGAGGCTACAGAAACTCATTTTAATGACACTAATTCCCTAAAAGGATTAATGGAGTCAAGACTCACAGCAACTCTCCTCCTAACTATTTGTACTCTGTTAGTGGTAACTTATGGAAATATGGGGAAAACAAATTTTGACAACACAAGTCAAATTTGCAAAAAGTTGCATGGATGGATAGGCACAGAGCAGGGGTCCAGCTGATGACAGTCATGTCTGAGATCTTTTACACTGGTCATTGTGAGATGGTAGGTTGAGTATATGGTGTGATCTCATCTAACGCTGGGAAATTCACAGAGGCCTGTTCAGTTTTCAGCACTCCATTGTATTCTAATTCTGCCCTGATTTCAATGAGTTGGCATAAAGGTGCAAGTCAAGGTAGAATTAGGGCCAGATTGCCACAAAGACTATGCCTAGGACAGTAGCATACATAGCCAACCTCCAAGTGCTGTTGTACCACCACCCTCACAAAACCAGTTCCAGTCACAGATCAATCCACCAATCAGGAAGGCTGCTGGCAGGCTACATGTCCAGAAACTGTCAGCTACTTCATCACTGTTGCCTGAAGGTTGACCATGATTTATGTCTTTGGAGAGAACAGCGTACACTGAATAGTTTCTGCATAATTACCCTACCACTGTATATTCGGCTGGAGATTTAGTGTACTATTTGAGGGATGGTGCAGGGTTAGTGGATTGATGGAGAACAATCATAACAGGCTCTGTGGACCACAGTTCAAAAACCGCTGTTGTAAGGAATGCTACAATCTCTTCCTTTAAACGGAAGCTGTAGCAAAAAGAATAACTGAATAGCAATTTATATTTCCCTTTAACACAAGTTTTATGAATCTGTATCTTAAACATGGCTGGCAGCTACCTTTACTGATATTATTTTTTATTATCACAGCTATGTAAAATTGTATGTAACAGAACTCAGTCCAGTCTAGGTCAGGAGAGCATGCTGGAATAGAAAAGGAAACTTTGTCCTCTGGATATATAAGACCGCTCATTTTTCAGGTGCATCTGCTACAATTTTCATTTTACTTAGAAATCGTTACTTTTCCCCCCTCACATGATCTGTTTAAGCACGGTCAAGAATTCAATTATATATCAGTTTTTAATCACTGCCTAGCCATGATATAGACCAATGATAAATCCACTAATTTAAGAAAGGAGTTACGAAGTGCCTTCGGAGTCTGAATTTGGTCCATAAGAACCAATTTCGATCAATGCCTTTCGTCACATTTCCCATGTGTAACCCCTTTGGGGTTTAGAGAGCATGGCCCCTTTAAATCTTTTTCCTAGGGGGGAGGGGGAGAATAAGAAAAAAGGAGGGAAACTCCAGGGGGCAGCGCTGGAGCTCCAAGAAGAGAGAGAGGCAGCCTGCAGGCCCTGAAAAAGGGAAGCAGGGAGAGAACCTGCCTGAGGCCTGAGGAGGACAGGGCCGATCGGGGACACCCCAGGACAGGCGCCAGGAGGAGCACTGTGCCAGGGAGGAATTGCCGAGAAGGACAGGCCGGAGCTGGACCCAGTATCACGGCTGCCCAGGGCTGCGAGTACTGGGGCTTGTGACTCTGCATTGGGAACAAGGAGGGAGGTTGCTAGATAGTTAAGTGGGGAGGTGGTCGCTCTGTGTGGCTTTGCAGAGAGCGGCAGAAGAGGGCACCGGAGGGGTTTGTTGGGGGAAAGTTCACTGGCGCTGAAGACGACCAGGAGCACCCAAGACTCACCACTGGACTGGAACTTTGCTCAGGACTCTTGAACTCTGTGTGCAGACACATTGCTCAGTGTCTGCCCTTTCAGACTGTGCTACCGCCGGGCCTCTGGGGCCTTGGCTTGGATGCAGCCCTGTCTTACTGCTCCCCCTATATTTCCCCTTGTTGTATTTCTCCTCTCATCCCTCTGTAAATAAATATCTCCCTTTGTTATATCCATTGTACATTCCCTGTGGGTGTGTGTGTTCACTCTGGGGGGTTTGGAACAGGTGCCCCTGGGGTGGAAGGAATTTCTCCTGCTGCGTTCCTGCGCGTGCCTTCTCTTGGCCAGAGCTGCCTGCAGAGCAGACTCCATCTTGGCCACGAGGGCGCTAAAGTTACACATGTCTTACTAAAATCAGTCTCCTTGAATCTTTGTCACCACTTTTACTTTGAAAATGTGGTACTATAAATGCTGCCCGCTGTTGGAAATATAATTTCCTTGGTGCTGCATTAGCTCATATGTTTTGGGAGTGCCCCTGAATCAAGAATTTCTGGTATGAGGTGAGTCAATGGTCCAATTTGATATTGGATGCTAAAGTTGGAGCCCTCCCCGTTAAGTTTTGTTCTTGGATATTGTAGAAGTTCGGACTCACCCCTGCGGTGCCTCCTGCTGGTGACTCTGGGAATTAGCTCAATCCAGCCATCAGAGCGCCCTCTGCAGGCTAGTGATCCGCCTGTCCTCTGGCCCCATGTCCCTCCCAGGACCCCAGTGCCCCTTTCTCTGGGTGCTGCCCCCTGGCAGTACACCCCTCAGTACTAGGGTCTCCCCTCCCCAGGGAACCCCCACCTAACCTCAGAATAAGGCCACTGCCAGTCACCAACTAGCCCCCGCTCCCTGGGGCCGACTGCAGTATAGGCCACTCATCATCAGCAAGGTTGGGTTTGGACCTGCTGCCTTGGCCTAGCCCTGGGCTGCCCTCTGCAACCCCCAGTACCCCTTAGCCTTCTCCTAGGGGGCAGCCTGGGGCTTTCCAGGCTGGAGCTCCCCAGCCTTTCTGCAGCCCTGCTCCACTCAGGTACCCTGTGTCTAGCTCCCTGCAGCCAGGCCCTTCTCTCTCTAACTGGAGAGGGAGAGAGAGAGACTGAACTCCTGGCTCCCAGCCTCTTTATTCAGGCCAGCTGGGCTCTGATTTGGGCATGGCCCAGCTGCAGCTACTTCCCCAATCAGCCCAGTAGCTGCTTCTCAATCACAACCTTCCCCCAGGGCTGTTTTAAGCCCTTCAGGGCAGGAGTGGGGTAAGCACCCCGCTACAGATATATTCCTGGTAATAAGGTGGCGTGGTTTCAATGCGCAGCTTTGGGAGCTAAAAAATAAATCCTGTAAAAATGGAAAAGTCAATCTCCACCAAATGTTGCTGCCCGGCTTAGTGATATGGCTGACCTCACAGCTAATAACCGACTGGCATTCTGCAGCAGGGGAATGCCAGTACAATTCAAAGCAATTTGTTCTGTCTTTTTAGAGGTCTATGATTAATGTAGACCCTGAAAATTAATCTATCACTTCCCCTCCCTTCATCCTAACCCTCTTTACTTACTTAGTGTATTGTGATGAATTTAGTATTTTGGTATATTTGTTGTGTTTGGAAAAATTTTTAAAAAATGTTAATGATCCTGCAAAAAAAAAAAAAGAAAAAAAAAGACTGACATTGACAATATCTTCACAGCTCATCTCAATGTTTTCAGGTTCAAAGCTGCCAAATAATTTCCTCTGAATCTTTTCCTTAATAAAATGGCTATCCCGCCTGGATTTATACTTTACTCTTGTATACCAATAACATTTTAAAGCAGCAACTCTTCAATGTACAGTCAGCAGGAAATGCATCCTAGGTGGAGATTGTTCTATTTTTCTGCCAGTGACAACTTATACAATACTCATTTTTGTTTTGGAACAAGGCAGGGAACAAATATTTGCTTCTGTATTAATAAATGTTGTGTACAATATAAACTGTAATTTATGTTCCATCTATGTCCTGGTCTCATTTCTTAGGTTTAATAGCTGTGGTGGAGCCCATCCAGTTTATTTTAAGAAAGTCACAACAAAAGTCATGATATGGTATTTTCATTCTTTACATTATTTACAGCAACTCCATGGGATTCCTTATAATATCCATTTCTTGAATTCAACAAAAAAAAAAAGTCTTTCCCATTATAAATCAATTGTCAGTTCTGTTCAAAGTTACACATAGTTAATCCTAAAAAATGCAGACTAGCTGAACTATGCAAGCAACATCATTAAAGCAAAATATGGTATGTCTCAGTACAGTCCTTTCTGTCTCAGATATATAGGCAAAGACAACCCCATTTTTTCCACAGCAAATTTCAGAAGTATCAAAGAGTTTCAATTATATTTTCATCCTCATTTTATTTTGATCCAGGTAATACTCCTCTTTGCAGACTGTCTTGGAGAAAGCATGGAGTTACCCACACAGATTACAGACTAGGCACACCTATACTTTGATGATGGTGTGATGATTTGGGAATCTGTTGTACAACTTGTGAATGCCGATTGAAATTATGGAGTTATTATGAAACACTGCTGTATAATGAATGCCTCTGTGTATGTGTATACATAGGGTGACCAGATGTTCCTTTTTTAAAGGGACAGTCCCATATTTTAGCCCTCCTGCAGATGTCCTGACTTTTTCTTAATAAATGGGCAAATTGTCCCATATTTTCTGTCTCCCCGCCACCAATACTGGCAGGTACTGCTTCTGGCCGTATCCCTGCTCGCCAGCCACCCACCCATCAGCGATGAGTCGGGGGGATCCAGTGGCTGACAATGGGGGTGGGTGTGCAAGGCTGGTGGTGGGGCAAAGATGCAGCGCTCAGGGCTGAGCGCTGCCCCTGCTGGTTCGTCAGTGCAGCCCCCACTGCGTGCCAGCTCTCAGCAAGCAGGGCCCTGTCCCATTTCTGGCCGGCGCTGGCTGCGCATTGCACGCTGCGGTGGCTGGCGAGTGCGGGCAGGCACCAGGCAGCGGCCAGTTATGTGTTTCCTCTGCTGCCCACCCATCAGCCTTTTATGTGGTCCCCCTCTCACTGTCCTCTCCCTGCTTTGCCCCTTCACCTCCACGCCCAGCCTCGCTGCTCCTCCATATCTCCCTCGGTGGGATGCAGGCTTCTTCCTTCCCCAACTGCCTCTGGCTGGGCCCTGGCCAGGAGGAGCCGAGCCCAGCCTGTGCCAAAGCTCTGCACAGCGCTGCATGGGGAAGCCTCTACGCCCCTCAGGTAAGCTGTGGAGGGGGGGGGGGGGGACTGGAGCGAGGGGAGGGGAGGGAAGGGAACGATTTCCAGCCTGTTCCCACCCCAAACCTCTAGGCTCCACAGCAGCTCCAGGGCAGGGGCTTAGCACCCTCTTCACCAACCTCATCCCACCCTGACTCCTGCCCCCAGGGAGCGTGGAGCTGCTCAGTCCCTAGGCACCCTCCCCTCCTGAGCCACCTCTCTGGCCAGGTTTGCTGAAGCCCCTGCAGTCAGGGTTCCTGGGCCCTGGTGCACATGCTTCCTTAGGGCTTAACCCCTTCCTGCCTGTGCTGTAGCTGGAGGCGGCTGAGTGATGTTGGTGGCCAGCGGCCTGAAGATGTTAGGTGCCTTTCGACACTGTGCGGGCAGGAAGGGACAAGCTGCTTCCAGCCACATGGGGGGGGGGGGGGGGGAAGGAGGGGAGGGGAGAAGAGATGAGCTCTGCAAAGAAACAGGCCAGGTCATCCCTTCCCCCTCCCCCTCAGCTAGAAGCAGCTCCCGTCCCTTCCGTCCCGCACAGTGCCAAAAAGCTGCTGCTGGCCACATTCTGGTGTGAATCCTGGCAGAAATCTGAGAAGAGGAGGGCATGTGACCCTGCATGCCCTCTCCCCCCCATGTTGCCTCAGGAAGACATGGCACCAGGTACCAGGAGAGGCGGGTCAGTCCTGGGTGCCCAGCCAAGCTTGGAGGGTGGAGAGCACTGGGCAGGGAGGATCAGGTAGGTTGATCACCCCCCTCATGTGAGAGAGGTGTATTGGAGTGTGTGTCATCCCTCCCCCTGTAAACCCTAAAACCTTAAAGATAAGAAGGTAGATAAAAAGAATCCAACTACGCAGTATTTCTTTTTAACAGGGACTCAGTCAACTTGATGTTAATTTGAACGTTTGTACCGCATAGTTCTGATCGATTGGCACTGAACTCACTTGAATATGAGTAATTTTACCAGGTGTCCCGTATTCAGCATAGGGAAATATGGTCACCCTATGTATACACCATGAACTAGCAAGGCTGTGTCACATCCTCCAAGAACTGATACAATGGTAAGGATCTTAACTTTAACAACTGTGCTGTGATCAACAATAGTTATGCTAAAGAGTAGCTGCATACTTGGAAAACTAGTTTTCCATCTTACCCCTTTGGGGGAGGAGGGAATGTAGCAGGAGAGGAAATGTACCAGGACAGGAACAAAAGATACCAAGTGACCAGGCAGGCATTTAGGTAGTCACACAGAGGAATCCCGGGGGGGGGAGAACCAGACAGGAAGAGTGTGCTTTGGGCAGGGTAGAGCAAGGTCACAGATGAGCACAGTTAGTATAAGAATCTAGACAAGGGAGTGTAAAAATGACTGATGTTCTCCACCCTCCTCTCTGAAGGATGATTGCAGATGTACGCTGGTTGCCACGAAAATCTTTAGTTTTGACTGCGCTTGCCCTTGATTTACTGACACGCAGTCAGTTGGAGAAGTATGTGGGAAAGACAGCCTGCTTCACAAACATTTTAAGTAGTGCTCCACACTTGCTTTTTCTCCACATTCTCCCCTTCATCCCCAGGAACAGTATTCTGCATCCCCTAGATGTGTCAAAATTGCACTGTAACAGATAGGAACTAGAGCAGGCCTGACAAAATAATCCACCCTGAGAGCTGAGAGTGTTAAAAACATTGTAAAAGGAGAGAAACGATTAATGCAGGTATTTACAATAAGTCTGTGGCTTAAGGTTTCAGTGAATAAAGAAATAAACTAAGGCTTTGTTTACACTAGCACTTTTGTCTGCAAAACTTTTGTCAGTCAGGAGTGTGGAAAAAAACACTCCTCCCCCCCCCCCCCAACCAACTAAGGTTTCACTGATGAAAGCGCCATTGTGGACAGCGCTATGTCGGTGGGAGATTCTCTCCCGCCTACATAGCTACCACCGCTCATTGAGGGTGGTTTAATTATGCCGGCGGGAGAGGTCCCTCCTGCCGGTGTAGAGTGACTACACAGGAGACCTTACAGTGGCGCAACTGCAGTGGTACAGCTGTGCCATTGTAAGGTCCATAGTGTACACATAGCCTAAATCAATATTTTAAAATTGGAGGAGTTCGTGCTCTCAAGTTCATTATATACAAGTTTCTGGCTGGGGTGGCCTGATGAGAGGCACAACATTTTTGCAAGGGCCCCAAGGGAGAGTCAGTCATACTGCCTTACTGGACATTCTTGTACAATGCAAATAATAGTGAAGAAAACAAAGATGAATCTCAAATAATTTTCTTTAAACTCTCAGAGCAATGATACCCAACAATACTATTGTATATCCAGGAGAAGGTTAAGAACAGTTGGGCTTTTCTGCCTGTTTGAGCTGAGAACAAAACAATAACAAATTCTGAAATTTTTGAAACAAAAGAAAGAAATTGAAGTCCCCAAACCAAACCCCTTCAGTTTTCTGAGAGGGCAGCACAGAATGAACTGTTAGAGCACACAGTGTCTCCCAATCACCACATACTGAATATGTCATTTCTTGACTGAGAGTGAACAGTCCCAAAAGAACACTTCGCATTTTGAATTATTGTCTTCATTAATTTTAATTGGACTTGCTTTAGGCTGATGAGAAAACGGTTTTAAAAAACAAACCGCAAATTATATACTTGACAACATGACTTCCTGCTCCAGTTTCTCTAATTCTCAATGTATTTTCGATACAAACTACTGTGCACTGTTTTGGAGGGCCCAATCCTACTCCCACTGAAATCAGTGGAAGCAGGAGCATAGGAGAATGTTCATTCACAGAAACATTGTTGTACAGATAAACCACGAAATGTCTTAGGCCAATTTCTGGCTCTTTGAAGCTATTCCTGTTAATACTACAGAACAAATGAAATTAGAGACTCCACCACTTTTTTGAGACAATGGTAAATGTAGGGCTAATATCGCAGATAAAGAAAGGTATGAAAGTATTAGCTGGAGACCAGGATTGAGGTAAGTTAGCAGCGTGACAACATTTGCCTACATTATGCCTTACTCAAATGCAGAAGAATTTGCCTTTTAAAAGAAAGACACAGGTTTGGAGTTATTTACATGGGATAAGTATGGTTTTTGTTGGCAGTGAAATTAATAAGGGATGAGTGAGATTCACACCCTTTCCTGGACCATTTCCAGCTTCTGAATCTATTTGAAATGTAGCTCCAACAGATCACATTGCAATAGCCTAATCTTGAAGTGACAAGTTCATGAAGATCCACCCCATCTGTCATCCATCAAAGCTAAAGCCACCCTTGTCTGGCCAGGCATAGGCATTATAAATTTGGTGACACGCTGCCCTTACAACAGGAAGAGATGGCAGAGATTAAGGGTATCTCCCGGCATCATCTCTGTCTTCTCCAGAATGAGCCTCAGCCAGTTTACTCTCATCCAACCTCCCTCTCTCAGCTACTAAATCACCAGAAGTGGAAACATGAAGCTGAGGGTTATCTGCATACTGAAAACAATGCAGCCTAAACCTCTTCACTAGCTTCCTTAATGGTCCCATATACACATAGGAAATAAGAATGCTCTTTGACTTGACAAGCAATTGCCCTATACAATTTTGGGGATCTCATAATGAAAAGTGTTACTATGGGGAGGAGGAGATTTAGCTGCACAACTTCAATTGACGTAATACTCTCTGACTTGTATATTTGATTGCAGAGCAAGACTGAAAAATTAACCTGGAAAATACATGGCAAAATTCAGAATCCCAGATTCCTCAAATTTGTGTACATTAGCATACAATGTCTTGCTTGCAGCTTTCTCATTATCCTAGCACCAGGCTATGTCTAATCACTAGCACAGTCACTAACTATGGATGCCATTGTCTTATAATTTCCCAGGTGATAGAACTGAACTGATGGAAAACTCAGAAAGATGAACTTGTAGTCTTAGTAGAGATTTGAGGAAAAACATTTGACTCACAATACATAGGAAATCAGACATAGTTCAATTTAAAGCTATGCTTGAGAAGCAACAGTGATTCATATGAGTTTTGATTGTATCTACTGAATTTCCATCAAAGCTATCCATGTACTCACTTGCTGTGTCTGGATATCTGCAACCATTAGGAAGCTAGTATGCTTTGTGCATTTTGTGTGTTTGAACCACATTCCGCAAGATAGATCCCCTCTATAGCTGGTCAAAAAGTTTAGATTTATTTGAATCCCCCCCCCCAAAATAAAATTAAAAAAATAAAGTTTTTAGCCAGTCTATAAGCTGGTTGGGAGCGGGGGAGGGGGGCGGACAGGGGGGAGGGGCAACAGTCAAAAATGATTTTATTAAGAATGTTCAACCATATCTGATCAGATGGTAAAGATCAGTACTTGCTCCAACACCAGGTCCAGCAAACCTGTCTGAACCCAAACCTGTACTACAAGTTCCCAGTAAGGATGAACCATGAGAAAATATGGTTCATTTGAGCCGGCACCTTTTTGAATGTCAGAAGCTGTGAAATGGTTTGATTTTAAAAAAAATATTGCTGACCCATTTTATTTAGAAGGGTTGTACAGCTCTAGCCTCTGATAAATAAGCAATCTTTTATGCTTGTATTGACTATCTGCACAAAGGGAAGAAATAGGTGAAAGCATATGCTGTTTCAGAGGCATTGTATTTGAAACATTCATTATGTGGGTACTCCCTAAGCATCTAACAAGACTTGGAAAATGCTTCTTCAATGATTTCCCTAAGGAGTGCTGTTTACTGGTTGGTGCTTGAGTCAGTGATTCTTGCAGGAAAATATTATTTTTCTAATAAAATTGCAGTCATCTAATTTCATTGCTGCTTATACAATCCCCAGACAAAGTATCTCTTTTAGGTTTCTATACTTTCTTTCTCTTTCAGCACACTGGCTACATCACAGTTCCTTGTACTAATTCGGCTATGCTTAGCACATATCTATTAAAACTATGAGTGTCTCTCCCCTCCCCCCCGACCTAACCCATGCACTCTTGAATACAGTACTGAAAGCTCACTAAAGGACCACTGAAGGATTACCAGCCTACCTCCTTAGTTGGGAAGGTCACAGTTTTGTCTCCTTGCTACATAAAAAGTAAAAAGTCCACCTAAAGGAATGACTATGATGGTCACTTTTTGGGGGGGGGGGGTGGACAACTGCTGCACCTTGTCCTTGGATTCCTGCTTTCTTCAAATTTTTTAAACTGTAACTAAGTCATCCAGTTTTCCTTGGTCTTTGAAAACAACATAAGAAGTGAATCCAGGGCACCCAGAATAAAGGCTATTAGCCAACTTCCTCAATATTTTTCTGTCTACATAGTTCCTTGAATTATCTGCCTACAACTGCTGAGCACATTTAGTAACTAGACTAAACAGTTAGATTCAATACAACAAGAATAGAACATAGTGACATTCACTGTCCCCTCTGTCACTTTTGTCTCAGACTTCTCTCTAGGATGCTCCCCTCTCTCTCCTCAGAGAAACTTTTCTTCTTCCTAAATATCAGTGAGCTTTAATCTCAGCCCTGAGAATCATCCCTAATTACAAATTCCTACTTTTAAAACACTGTCTTATATTACGCTGTACAGAATAAATTAATGAAATCACACTGTTTTGAACATGTTCATTTAAAACCTCCAGGTATTTTCTTTTTCTTTTTTCCCTCCCACCTTTGCCTTTTCCTCATCCCATTCAGCTCTGCCCAGCCCAGCCTAATCTTTTCCCAGCAGTGTGGTGCAATTTACCCTTTTAAAGGAAGAACAATTTTTTTCATCAGTTTCACATGGGAAAATCCCCACACGCATGCATCTGATCAGGTTTTAACAGTAATTAAACAAATTGACAGCAGGTTTAACATATCTTTCAGTCTTGAGTGAAGAAAACATTTGGTTATTGCAGACAAACCCTAAATCCTTTTGAATCAAAGTTCCTCTGAATAAAATCTTCTTTAAAAGTAGATGAAGTTAAAATGCTGTAAAGATAATGTGAAAAAAATCAAGCGAGAGAAGGTCACTAAGGCACATTCTCTGTAATTTCTTACCCCGCTGTTAATGCAGCAGTCAAAAGATTAACCAAGCTGAAATAGTTTGAATTGTGTGTATTCAGCTATTATGTTTTTTTAAAGCTGTAATAAGGCTCAAAATGTGTCTACTTACAACTTAACTGCTCAAAGTTTTGAGGGCAGATCTGAGCATTTGACCAATACTGTAAATGTTTGCAGGATCAAACCCTAAATTATCCTAATCTGAAAGAGACACAGCTTTTGGAGGGTTGTGTAAAATGATGTCAGATAGTGACTGTGTGAGCCTGGGGAAACCTATTGTTGGAGTGGACACAAATAGTGAATCTCAAACTATTTTTACAAGTCAAACTAAAATAGGATATCTTTTGTGTAGGGGTAGTTTCCTCTTGTTTTCTGGTATTTGACTTCCTCTGCAGCTTTAAAAATAGAATATTTCCTTTTGATGAATGAGTTTGTGTTGTAACATGTTTTTAGATTTGAACTCAGATATGGCTCTGCTGACTGACTCTTTAATAGCAGGTACCCCTACAACCAGAAAAGTAATGTAGCCAGTGTGTTTCATAAATAATACATGTAAAAACACAAGCAAAAAGCCCCTCAGGTCTTGCCAGCTCAGACTCCAGTTTCCCTTATATTTCATACGGAAAACCATTAACTGTTACGGGTAGATCTGCAAAGAAGTCTGAATACACACACTATACGTGTGTGGATGCTGAAAGATACACACATAAAGAAGGATATTACTGACAGTTACCAGGACTGGAAGCCCAGATCCACTAAGGGCCTTAGGTATTGCAATGCTGAGCATAGCAGCGCCTAACTTTTAAGCACCAGGTCAAGCAGTTTAGATGCCTGATTAGTTTCTTGCAGGAATGCTTTAGGCACCTGCCTCACTCCACAAAAAACAGCTGGCACAGGAGGAGGAGCCCACTGATTAAAGCACTTACCTGGGATGTGGGAGACCCAGGTTCAAGTCCCTCCTCCACCTGACAGGGAGAAAGGATTTGAAGTAGGGGATCTCCCACTGTCCCATTGCAGGTAAAGAGGCATTTGGCGAAAGAGTGGGAATCATACTATAGCCTGGTAGTTAAGGCATCCCTGTGGAAGACCTAGGGTCCGATCTCCCTGTTCTCATAACTCTTTAATTATTTAGCCACAGTTGAATAGCATCAACAGGAGAGACTGAGGTACCATCCCCCCCCCATATAAGTTTATCCCATAGCTCAGTGGTTTGAGCTCTTGCCTGAGTGGTAGGAGATGTCTATTCTAATCCTCTCTCTTCCTCAGGCAGAGGGAGTATTTGAACCTGGGTCTCCCTCATCCCAGGTGAGTGCTCTAACCACTGTGCTAAAAGTTATAAGGTGGGCACCAGAACTACCAGCGATGATCAGATTTTGAATAGGACCCTATCCAATAGGCAGCATCTGAGCATGCCTACTGGATCTGGCCCCCGTATTTGAGATAGGCATTTGTCCACTTATTTTCCCCTAGTTTGTGAATTGCTCTGGGGATTAGATGGGAGAGAGGCATCCAGACACCTGGAGGGAGGCAGCAGTGTGCATGCCTAGAGGCAGGAACATAGATGCCTAGGGAACTTTTACCCTTAAAACTTAGGTGGTGAGTGAGTCTAGGTGCCTACAGGGTTTGGCAAGAGTTTTGTGGATCACAGTGGAGCCTAAAATTGGGATTTAGGTGCCTAAACCAAAGATTTTGCTGCCTACATGTGGAGATTAGGCACCTAAATATCTTTACGGATCAGGGCTGGGAAGACCAATGGGAACATGATCCCAATGGCAGAAAAAAAGCGATTTCAATGGATGGAGCAGAAGAGTGAGTGTCAACAACAGAAGTTGGTGGCTGTGGGGATTGGGGAATTCCATTGAGTGTTCACTATACTTTGAGTATAAACAACCCATTGTTTTCCTATTATAACCTCTTTCTCAATTTGCTCCTGTACAACATTTGTAAAACTGTACTCTTCCATGTGTGCTTTATATTTGTTCTGAATAAGATAAACACAGGAAATCATTAAGCTTGGTACTGGTAGGGATGTGTAAAACCAGATGCTGATCCTTCCATGGATTTTTATAGTATACTTACTGAATTTTACTAGTGCTAATGATGTAAAATTCTTCAGTCCTCCAGCAGATAGAACAATGATCAGATCAATTCTCGTATTTATGAACCAAAGCAGATTAGAAATTGCAGAGTGCTGATCTAGACAAAACTAGGATATTGCACCACTGAAGCAAAGAAAGATATTTTCATTATTATTAAAAATGCTTTTCAGATTGATTATTTTTTCCCTCTAGATTACTTTGTAATTTATTCCTCTTGGGACCATTCTATTTCTGTCTCTTTTCCTCTTCTCACACATCATATCTGTAGATGAGGTGCTACAAGGCCTCTATTTTCCTGTCTTTCTATATGGTTTTTATCCTGTTATCCTTGATATCCTATAGATATCATCATATCTCTGTGCCATAGGACAGGCCAAGTTGGAAAATCAAATATTAGTGTTTCTCTCCCAAGCTCTGCCCCCAGATCAGACTTTGTCCATAAACCAAGCACTATCGAGAGTTAATGCCCATATACAAGTTTAGAGGCAGTTTGCCCCTCTTAGACCTATTTTTTCAGAATCTCTGTGGACTCAGGTGAACACTACTGCATCAGTTTACACTTAGGGCTAGATTCACAATGGGCGGGGGATTAGGCAGCAACTGCACCTTTAAGGAGCCTAAGGCCAATATTTAGACACCAATGGCAATACAAAACCATTGCTCAGCTGCCATCTAACTCTGTCCCCACCTAAGCCCCCCGGTTGCCTAAGTTTCTGCTGGTAGGCCTGCGCACAACCAGCTAAGTCCTGAAACTGCTGAATAGCTCAGCACCTAACTCACACCTACACCCAGCAGGATTCACAGACTGGGCATTCCCCATTGATCTTGTCTGTGAGGGAGCTTACCTACCCCTCACAAAAGACAGTCAATGAGGACATACTGCCCTAACTCCCATTTATACCCAATACCCTGGGGATTAGCGTACTCACCTGAGATGTGGCAGACTCAGGTTCAAATTCCTACTCTGCTTGATTTAGAGCAGGTACTTGAACTCAGGTGTTCCATTTTCCAGGTAAGTGCCTTAGCCAATGGGCTATAGAGTCACTATCTCTGTCTCTCTCTGGCCTACTGAGTTATTTAATACAAAGTGGAACAGCTTCAATCGTCAAGACTGAGAGATACCCATCCAGAATAGCCAGCCCAGTAATTAGTCCCCCTTGGTGAATCTAGCCCTTTGAAGCAACCACAGAGCTAGAGACTTATTTATTTAATGGGAGTTGAGAATCTAGAATGAAGGTTCTCAGTCTCGGGGTTGTGACTGCATGGGAGGCCAGGTACAGATGTTAGGGAGTTGGAGGCCCACCTGTCCTTCCAATATTGATAAAAGGGAGGGGTTCCCAGCTAAATGAAAGTGAATTCTGGGTACAGAAATGGTATGTGATGCTGTAATTAAAAGGGCAAGCAAGAGCCTTGGTTGTATAAGTAGGGAGCTGACATTACCTATGTACTCTTGATTTGTGAGACCATTACTAGAATATTGTATCCAGTCCCGGTGTCCACACTTCAAAAAGGATGTTGAAAAATTGAAAAGGGTTCAGAAAAGAGTTAGAAGAATGATTCTAGGGATAGAAAACATGCTTTATAGTGAAAGAAGCTCACTATATTGAGTGAACAAGTTCAATCTATTTAGTTTAGCCATGAGAAAGTTATGAGGTGACTTGATCATAATTCTACAGGTACCTACATGAGGAAAAGATTTCTAATAGTAGGCAACTCTTTAATCTAACAGAAAAATGTGTAATGAGATCCAGTGAATGAAAGCTGAAGCAAGACAAATTCAGGCAACAAAAATAAGGCAACATTTTTTTATCAGTGAGAGAAATTAACCATTGGAACAATTTACCTAGGCATGTGGTGGATTCTCTATCAAATGAAGACTTTAAATCAAGACAGGATATCTTTCTGAAAGATATGCTATAACACAACCGGCAGTTACAGACTTGATGTACAAATTAGTGGATGAGGGTCTACGGTCCATGTTATGTGGAGATCAGACAGATTATCATAATGGTTCCTTCTGGCTTTAAAATATGAATCTATGAATGGAAAAGGGGGTTAAGGTATGGAAAAGGATGGGAACCTGTATTCAAGAGCAAAATATGGCAGCCTCCAAAAATTGTGCCAGTGAGCTAGCCCAATTTGATTACTGGTTTGCTCAAGGAAATCTCAGAAATCTCATATACATGTGATATGGTCAGAAAACATCAGTGATCCTGGTAACTAGTAAAGGTGAGAGAAGCCCTTTAGGTTTGGTTTCACGCAAATGTATACCCAGACCTTTTGTACGTAACAAAATTAAGCTGTAAACTTCACAAAGGCTGGCTTTGCCCAGAAGTAATTCTCTTTGGGATAATTACTTAACAATAGTCTTTACCCAATGTTTGTGTGACATATTTAGAGTTGTCAGGTAGGTTTATGTTGAGGCAATTTTGGGCAAGCCAGATACCTGACATACTGAGGTAGCAGTCTTGTCCAAACTTGTATCAACATTACCCAACAATCTGCACTCTGTTTTACACTTATAAATACTTAAATAATATGCTTGCTTGCTAGCTAATACACAGGGCACTGAGATTCTCTCTGGCCTCTGGCACAAAGGGGCTGGAAAACTGGTGGATTTCTGCAACTGGGAATTGTGCCAATATGGTACAGAATCAGCACAGCCAGCTCTATGCAACTGTCTTCCCAGCTTCTGGTATAGGGAGTGATGCTGGGGGCATTCCCAGGAAAAAAGGGCATGACCAGAACGCTGTTGTGCTCCAGCTGGGGGACCACTCCCTGGCGGAAGATACTGGGCATAGTTGAAGATTGAGCCCCTTAACTTTCAGAATGGCCTGACTTTTGAGAACTTTATTTTGCACCTTACTGTTACATTAATGCTAGTGAGTGTGTGTGGGTGTGTGCCCTCGCATGTATGTGTCATGGGAGGGAAGAGGGTTGCATCTAATATACAGCATAAAGATCCTCCATAGCACAAATGAATGGGCAAACATCTGAATCTTTTTTTGATTAATTAAAAAAAAGTTACTAGATATAAAATATTTAAATTAGTAACATTTGGGGAAAAATAAAAAGTTACTCTAATCTCTAAGAGCAGTATTTCAGGTAACAAACCCACATCAACTTTAAGGAAAGAGTTAATATTTCTGATACTGTAAATAAATCTAATTAAGAAGGTGAGAAATTACAATCATTATGAAATGAGACAAAAAAAATCTCCATCTCTAACATAAAGATCAGTTATGATGTAATTACAGAAGAGTATTCAAGGACTCTAGTCAAGGTTTGAAGTTCATTAGGGATTGAGATAATGATCTTTTGAAGAAGCAATCTGTCAAATTTGTCACATTACTATTAGGGCTGTCAATTAATTGCAATTAACTCACATGATTAACTCAAAAAAATTAATCACGATTAATCGCAGTTTTAATCGCACTGTTAAACAATAAAAAGCAACAGCGGGTCCTGTGGCACCTTTAAGACTAACAGAAGTATTGGGAGCATACGCTTTCGTGGGTAAGAACCTCACTTCTTCAGATGCAAGTAATGGAAATCTCCAGAGGCAGGTATAAATCTGTATGGAGGTAACGAGGTTAGTTCAATCAGGGAGGGTGAGGTGCTCTGCTAGCAGTTGAGGTGTGAACACCTCACGCACAATTATTTCAAATTTGGTGGCAATATATACCTCCAGACCAGTGGCACCGCTATGGGCACCCGCATGGCCCCACAATATGCCAACATTTTTATGGCTGACCTGGAACAACGCTTCCTCAGCTCTCGTCCACTCACGCCCCTTCTCTACCTACGCTACATTGATGACATCTTCATCATCTGGACCCATGGGAAGGAGACCCTGGAAGAATTCCACCATGATTTCAACAGCTTCCACCCCACCATCAACCTCAGCCTGGACCAATCTACACGGGAGGTCCACTTCCTAGACACCACAGTACAAATAAGCGATGGCCACATTAACACCACCCTATACCGAAAACCCACCGAGCGCTATGCCTACCTTCATGCCTCCAGCTTCCACCCCGGACACACCACACGATCCATCGTCTACAGCCAAGCACTGAGGTACAACCGCATCTGCTCCAACCCCTCAGACAGAGACCAACACCTACAAGATCTTCACCAAGCATTCTCAAAGCTACGATACCCACACAAGGAAATAAAGAAATAAATCAACAGAGCCAGACGTGTACCCAGAAGCCTCCTGCTACAAAACAGGCCCAAAAAAGAAACCAACAGAACTCCACTGGCCATCACCTACAGTCCTCAGCTTAAACCTCTCCAACGCATCATCAGTGATCTACAACCCATCCTGGACAATGATCCCTCACTTTCACAGACCTTGGGAGGCAGGCCAGTCCTCTCCCACAGACAACCCGCCAACCTTAAGCATATTCTCACCAGCAACCACGCACCGCACCATAACAACTCTAACTCAGGAACCAACCCATGCAACAAACCTCAATGCCAACTCTGCCCACATATCTACACCAGCAACACCATCACAGGACCTAACCAGATCAGCTACAACATCACCGGCTCATTCACCTGCACGTCCACCAATGTTATATATGCCATCATGTGCCAGCAATGCCCCTCTGCTATGTACATTGGCCAAACTGGACAGTCACTACGCAAGAGGATAAATGGACACAAGTCAGATATCAGGAATGGCAATATACAAAAACCTGTAGGAGAACACTTCAACCTCCCCGGCCACACAATAGCAGATGTAAAGGTAGCCATCTTACAGCAAAAAAACTTCAGGATCAGACTCCAAAGAGAAACTGCTGAGCTCCAGTTCATTTGCAAATTTGACACCATCAGATCAGGATTAAACAAAGACTGTGAATGGCTATCCAACTACAGAAGCAGTTTCTCCTCCCTTGGTGTTCACACCTCAACTGATTAGTTGTACCTAAATTAGCCCCCATCATATTGTATGTATAGTTGGGGTTATTTTTTCCAATGTGCATTACTTTACATTTATCCACAGTAAATTTCATTTGCCATTTTGTTGCCCAATCACTTAGTTTTGTGAGATCTTTTTGAAGTTCTTCACAGTCTGCTTTGGTCTTAACTATCTTGAGCAGTTTAGTATCATCTGCAAATTTTGCCACCTCACTTTTTACCCCTTTCTCCAGATCATTTATGAATAAGTTGAATAGGATTGGTCCTAGGACTGACCCTTGGGGAACACCACTAGTTACCCCTCTCCATTCTGAAAATTTACCATTTATTCCTACCCTTTGTTCCCTGTCTTTTAACCAATTCTCAATCCATGAAAGGACCTTCCCTTTTATCCCATGACAACTTAATTTACATAAGAGCCTTTGGTGGGGACCTTGTCAAAGGCTTTCTGGAAATCTAAGTACACTATGTCCACTGGATCCCCCTTGCCAACATGTTTGTTGACCCCTTCAAAGAACTCTAATAGATTAGTAATAGATTAGTAAAACATCCAAAATATTTAAATAAATGGTATTCTCTTAACAGTGCGATTAATCACGATTAATTTTTTTAATCACTTGAGAGTCCTAATTACTATACTTAACTTTCCATCCCCTGTATTTTACTCTTCTTTTAACCAAGACTCCTATTTAGTGCTGCATTTAAAATGCATTTTGTGGGCCTATTAAATAAGAAAACTGTTATGAAAACTCATGGTAATCAGTTATGACTTCAGGGTGCTGGAACAATGTTTATAGTGGGGGTGCTGAGAGCCATTGAATCAAGCTGTAAACCCTATATATGAAGGAAACCACTTCAAGCCAGGGGGTGTGGCAGCATCCCCAGCACTCCTAGTTCCAGCACCAATGTATGACCTGAATTAGGCATTCGTCCCTTTGATTATTCTGACGAGATGTTCTGCTGGAATATGAAACAAGCCAAACTTAATATCCCTTATTTGAGAAGGATACCTTATTTGGGGATGTTTTAACCAGTGTCCAGTAAAGTTCAAGCCAGATGGCATCTAGAAAGCAGCAGAAAAGTCTGGGGATTAGAACATTTTGTCTTAAGACAATTTTATGATCCTTAAAGAAATTTTTACTATAAGTTCTAAACTAAGAATAATTTTCAAGTATGCAATGACATTATGATTTTTCCTTGACTACCAATTAATAGAAAAGACAGTATAGTACAAACAATTAAAACAATTTATTAAAGTGAAAGAACCAAGACAAAACGTCAGTGAACATTTATTAGATTGAACCACTGGTACTGGAGTCTTTAATAGGAATAATACATTACACTTGTCATTGATGGATGTAATTATTAAATTAGATACAGTATATGCAGAAATTGTTTGTGTTGATTATGAGACTTGCTGGGAAACCATTTGTTGACACAGTCAAGATTGAACATAAGAACGGCCATACTGGGTCAGACCAAAGGTCCATCCAGCCCAGTATCCTGTCTACTGACAGTGACCAATGCCAGGTGCCCCAGAGGGAGTGAACCTAACAGGTAATGATCAAGTGATCTCTCTCCTGCCATCCATCTCCACCCTCTGACAAACAGAGGCTAGGGACACCATTCCTTACCCATCCTGGCTAATAGCCATTAATGGACTTAACCTCCATGAATTTATCTAGCTCTCTTTTAAACCCTGTTATAGTCCTAGCCTTCACAACCTCCTCAGGTAAGGAGTTCCACAGGTTGACTGTGCTTTATGTGAAGAAGAACTTCCTTTTATTTGTTTTAAACCTGCTGCCCATTAATTTCATTTGGTGGCCCCTAGTTCTTATATTATGGGAACAAGTAAATAACTTTTCCTTATTCACTTTCTCCACACCACTCATGATTGCATATACCTCTATCATATCCCCCCTTAGTCTCCTCTTTTCCAAGCTGAAAAGTCCTAGCCTCTTTAATCTCATCTCGTATGGGACCTGTTCCAAACCCCTAATCATTTTAGTTGCCCTTCTCTGAAGCTTTTCTAATACCAGTTATATCTCTTTTGAGATGAGGAGATCACATCTGTATGCAGTATTCAAGATGTGGGCGTACCATGGATTTATATAAGGGCAATAAGATATTCTCTGTCTTATTCTCTATCCCTTTTTTAATGATTCCTAACATCCTGTTTGCTTTTTTGACTGCCACTGCACACTGCATGGACATCTTCAGAGAACTATCCATGATGACTCCAAGATCTCTTTCCTGATTAGTTGTAGCTAAATTAGCCCCCATCATATTGTATGTATAGTTGGGGTTATTTTTTCCAATGTGCATTACTTTGCATTTATCTACAGTAAATTTCATTTACCATTTTGTTCCCCAATCGCTAAGTTTCGTGAGATCTTTTTGAAGTTCTTCACAGTCTGCTTTGGTCTTAATTATCTTGAGCAGTTTAGTATCATCTGCAAACTTTGCCACCTCACTGTTTACCCCTTTCTCCAGATCATTTATGAATAAGTTGAATAGGATTGGTCCTAGGACTGACCCTTGGGGAACACCACTAGTTACCCCTCTCCATTCTGAAAATTTACCATTTATTCCTACCCTTTGTTCCCTGTCTTTTAACCAGTGACCAATCCATGAAAGGATCTTCCCTCTTATCCCATGACAACTTAATTTACGTAAGAGTCTTTGGTGAAGGATCTTGTCAAAGGCTTTCTGGAAATCTAAGTACACTATGTCCACTGGATCCCCCTTGTCCACATGTTTGTTGACCCCTTCAAAGAACTCTAATAGATTAGTAAGACATGATTTCCCTTTACAGAAACCATGTTGACTTTTGCCCAACAATTTGTTCTTCTAGGTGTCTGACAATTTTATTCTTTACTATTGTTTCAATTAATTTGCCCGGTACTACGTTAGACTTATCAGTCTGTAATTGCTGGGATCACCTCTAAAGCCCTTTTTAAATATTGGCGTTACATGAGCTATCTTCCAGTCATTGGGTACAGAAGCCAATTTAAAGGAGAAGTTACAAACCATAGTTAATTGTTCTGCAATTTCACATTTGAGTTCTTTCAGAACTCTTGGGTGACTGCCATCTGGTCCCGGTGACTTGTTACTGTTACGTTTATCAATTAATTCCAAAACCTCCTCTAGTGACACTTCAGTCTGTGACAGTTCCTCAGATTTGTCACCTACAAAAGCTGGCTCAGGTTTGGGAATCTCCCTAACATCCTCAGCCGTGAAGACTGAAGCAAAGAATTCATTTAGTTTCTCCGCAATGACTTTATCATCTTTAAGTGCTCCTTTTGTATCTCAATCGTCCAGGGGCCCCACTGGTTGTTTAGCAGGCTTCCTGCTTCTGATGTACTTAAAAAACATTTTGTTATTACTTTTTGAGTTTTGGGCTAGCTGTTCTTCAAACTCCTTTTTTTATTATATTTTTACACTTAATTTGGCAGTTAATGCTCCTTTTTATTTACCTCACTAGGATTTGACTTCCGCTTTTTAAAAGATGCCTTTCTCTCACTGCTTCTTTTACATGGTTGTTAAGCCACGGTTTCTCTTTTTTAGTTCTTTTACTGTGTTTTTTAATTTGGGGTATACATTTAAGTTGGGCCTCTATTATGGTGTCTTTGAAAAGTGTCCATGCAGCTTGCAGGGATTTCACTCTAGTCACTGTACCTTTTAATTTCTGTTTAACTAACCTCCTCATTTTTGCATAGTTCCCCTTTCTGAAATTAAATGCCACAGTGTTGGGCTGTTGAAGTGTTCTTCCCACCACAGGAATGTTAAACGTTATTATATTATGGTTACTATTTCCAAGCAGTCCTGTTATAGTTACCTCTTGGATCAGATCCTGTGCTCCACTCAGGACTAAATCGAGAATTGCCTCTCCCCTTGTGGGTTCCTGTACCAGCTGCTCCAAGAAGCAGTCATTTAAAGTATTGAGAAATTTTGTCTCTGCATTTCGTCCTGAGGTGACATGTACCCGGTCAATATGGGGATAATTGAAGTCCCCCACTATTATTGAGTTATTTGTTTTGATAGCCTCTCTAATCTCCCTTAGCATTTCATCATCACTATCACTGTCCTGATCAGGTGGTCGATAATAGAACCCTACTGTTATATTCTTATTAGAGCATGGAATTGCTATCCATAGAGATTCTATGGAACATGTGGATTCATTTAAGATTTTTACTTCATTTGATTCTACATTTTCTTTCACATATAGTGCCACCCCCGCATGACCTGTTCTGTCCTTCCGATATATTTTGTACCTCGGAATGATTGTGTCCTATTGATTGTCCCCACTCCACCAGGTTTCTGTGATGCCTATTATATCAATATCCTCCTTTAACATGAGGCACTCTAGTTCACCCATCTTATTATTTAGACTTCTAGCATTTGTGTACAAGAACTTTAAAAACTTGGCACTGTTTATTTGTCTGCCCTTTTCTGATGTGGCAGATTCTTTTTTATGTGAATGTTTCTTGTCTGATCTGGCCCATACTTTATTCTCTTCTATCCTCTCCTCCTGACTAAAACCTAGAGAATCTCTATCAATAGACTCTCCTCTAAGAGAAGTCTCTGTCCGATCCATGTGCTCCTCTGCAGCAATCGGCTTTTCCCCATCTCTTAGGCTAGGTCTACACTACAGCGGGGGGTCAACCTAAGATACGCAACTTCAGCTACGTGAATAGCGTAGCTGAAGTGGCGTATTTTAGGTCGACTTACCTGGCTGTGAGGACGGCGGCAAGTCGACCGCTGCCACGCCGCCGTCGACTCCGCTACCGCCTCTTGCCGCGGTGGATTTCCTGAGTCGACCGTAGAGCCATCAGGGATTGATTTTATCGCGTCTTCACTAGACGCGGTAAGTCGATCCCCGATAGACTGATTGCTACCCGCCGGATCGGCAGGTAGTGAAGACATGCCCTACGTTTTAAAACTGCTCTGCAACCTTTTTAATGTTAAGTGCCAGCAGTCTGGATCCACTTTAGTTTAGGTGGAGCCCATCCTTCCTGTATAGGCTCCCCCATCCCCAAAGTTTCCCCAGTTCCTAATAAATCTAAACCCCTCCTCTCTACACCATCGTCTCATCCACGCATTGAGACTCTGAAGCTCTGCCTGTCTACCTGGCCCTGCGCGTGGAACTGGAAGCATTTCTGAGAATGCCACCATAGAGGTCCTGGATTTCAGTTTCTTTTCTAGCAGCCTAAATTTGGCCTCCAGAACGTCTCTCCGACCCTTCCCTATGTCATTGGTACCTACATGTACCACAACCACAGGCTCCTCCCCAGCACTACACATAAGTCTATCTAAATGCCTCAAGAGATCCGCAACCTTCGCACCAGGCAGGCAAGTCACCATACGGTACGGTTCTCCCGGTCATCACAAACCCAGCTATCTGTGTTTCTAACGTAAGTTGGCCACTTCTGTTCAACTGATATATAAATGTTTGACAGGAGGGGCCTCAAAACATGCAGTAACTATTGTTTGCAGTAGCATGATTCTCAACCATGTATACAGGAAGAAACATAAGAATTGTACAAGCTCCTAAAGCGTGTGTGCGTGTGTGTGTGTGTGTGTGTGTGTGTGTATGTATGTATATATATATATATATATATATATATAAACATGCATATTAAAGTCACTTCACCACCAATAGTATGAAAAACAGCCTAATATGTACCCCTCATAAACAATTGGTTGATTTAGTAACAGACATAAGTGTGCATGATGGATAAACATGATTTTTTACAACAATTGATTTGCAGAGGAAAAGACATGCTATCTGGTCACCCTAGCTGTTAAGTGTGAAAAATCGGGACGGGGGTGGGGGTTAACAGGAGCCTATATAGGAAAAAGCCCCAAATATCGGGACTGTCCCTATAAAATCGGGATATCTGGTCACCCTAATAACAGCACCCACTATATAACAGATGTTGCCCTTTAGCTATGGTAGATGCTTGGCACAGCACAATATTTATGTTTTATCTCTGCATGTATACATTTTAGCTGTAGCTCTAAGATAAAGCACTAATATAGTGTGGGATTTTGTTTCTACTTATAAGTGATCTTATGTTAGCAATCCAATTTCTCCATTATTGTAGCACTTGAATACTAGTTTCTTATAAACAGGAATATTGACATGGACAACAACATTCTTACATTAAGGTAGAGCTCTTAAGTTATAATACATCAAGAAGAAAAATTAACCAGGTTTGTCACCATTGAAAAGGAACCACCTGAAGGGATGCCTAATGCTTGCTGAACTCATTTGCCCAATTCAACAGAATATGGTGAGAGAGAGAGAGAGAGAGAGATTATGAAGGCCAAAAATCACTGCTCTTTCTGACCACTCTTTCCAAAAAAAAAAAAAGAGGGAGCCCTTTTGCAAAGCAATAAACTGAAACAGAAAAGATTTTTGATGCAACCTTCATATATAGCCTCCTTTTCTATTAGATGCTTCTATTGTCATTGCAACATTGCTGCATTGAGAAGTCAACCTCAAACAACAGTTATGCCAAAAAGGCTGATTATAGTTATTTATGAGACAAAGCTGATAACTGCTTGAGTAAAAAGCATTATAATTATATTTCCCTTTTATTGGGAAAGTTTCTCTTCAACTCATCTCTGTAAAAACTTCAGATTTTTAAAAAAAAAAATACTTTATTTTTTTGTCTGCTGAGGAATTTAGGTAACTTTTTGCGTTGACATTTTGATGGGAAGCGATGCAATCAAATGTCAGGTTGAGTAATGAGCTGTACTGTATCGAGACTAGTATGCTTCCACCTAGTCTAAAAATATTTATACCTCTGGGAAAGGTGCCACATTATTTTTACTATTGGGTATCGCAGTCACTTTAAATCAGGGGTTCTCAAACTGGGGGTCGGGACCCCTCAGGGGGTCACGAGGTTATTACATGGGGGGTCGCAAGCTGTCAGCCTCCACCCCAATCCCACTTTGCCTCCAGCATTTATAATGGTGTTAAATATATTTTAAAGTGTTTTTAATTTATAAGGGAGGGTCACATTCAGAGGCTTGCTATGTGAAAGGGGTCACCAGTAAAAAAGTTTGAGAACCACTACTTTAAATACCAGTGTCAAGTAAGGGATCTAAGATCCTTCTGACAAAAACGCATCCCCTCCTATCCACTACCCTTTCCTCATTTCTGTATTTCTTTCCATTTGCCCCTCATTTACCCATCTCTTATCCCCAAATCATCTAGTTTTTGCATGTTACTTACTTCATACCTCCAAACATACTCCCTGTCCTGCTACTCATTCAGCCTATCTACAATACCTTTCTCTCCTCCAGTTGCTTTTGTGTCCCAAGTTTCCTTATTTTTCTCACAAGCCTCAGTTGCTCCTGCTTTCCCTCCCCTCCCCAATGTCTAATTTCTTTCCTGTCTCAGATGCTCCTGGTTTCTCCCCTTCACCTTTCAATTGTCTCCTCACCCCTTGGCTCTTGGTTTCTTCTGCTCCCCAGTACATATATATCTCAATGTTTTATTTATCCACATATATAAAGTGTATGTTGCCATGATATATATATACTCCAAGTTACATAGTCTGAATTTGTGAAGGAGGAAGGATGAAACTTTGCTACTTCTCAGTTTTCATAGTTAAGGGAAAGATTCACCTCCCACTGAAATCAACAGAAGCCTTCCCTTCACTTCAGTAGAAGCTAGATCAAGTTCCAAATGAATTGTTCTTTCACTTTGCAGCTTGTTCACCTGCACATGAACTGCTACCTGTGGGGTATAACAGTAATTATTATAATCAGCTGTTACTGTAGCAACATTAGAGTCTTTTGATTCTGTCTCCTCTTATCTCTGCCATTAGCTCTTTGCTTGCTTAATACACACTTTGCATATATATACATGCACACACACACCAGCTTATATAGCCTGTATTTTTACATTTATATATATATATATAAATATATATATATATACACATATAAAAAGCACCAAATTTTCAGAGAGATTTCTCCCCAATAATACTGACATCATGTTGATATACAAATGATTAATGATGAGAGCATTTGGGAGCGTACGTAACAGCAGCATGATGGTTTGTTTGATATCAGTTAGGATAGGCTCAAACATTGGTCAAAACTGACACAGATACAGAGATGACACAATTTAACCACATAGTTACCATTAGCACAAGTTATTTAATGATAACTGAACAATTGCACAATGGAAAACAATGGTAATTACAAGAAATCCAATCCAATGCAAAATTAATTCTCATAAATGCTATAAAATTCAAATTGATTTTGCAGATTATATTAAATACAAATATATTAGAGTCATTAACCTTAGAAAAATAAATGTTTTACTCTGGCAGTAATGTAAGTGGACAATCAGCATAATAGACTAGAAAGAAACAGGCTCAGATAGAATGTAAAAATTCTAGGTGAAATGGGCAAACATTTTCACCCAGAAATGCTGGTTCTGCAAATTAATAGAATATTTTATACACCTTGAGTAATTACATGATAACTCATATCTCTGTTATCTTTAGATCCTCTGTGCATAGAAACACACGATTTAGTGATCTGAGCACAGGAATGAGATCCAAGGCCTATGTAATAATCTTGGCTTTACATTGACTCCCTCTGCAGTCGCTCATCCCCTCTTCATGGATTGTATCTATAATGCAACCTCAACCACCTTGCGTTTAGCTGTGACACTCTGAGTACCTTTCTCGGACCTGAAGAAGAGCTCTGTGTAACCTCAAAAGTTTGTCTCTCTCTCACCAACAGAAGTGGGTCCAATAAAAGATATTACCTCACCCACCTTGTCTCTCGAAGAATGTCAGTTTGTTAGCAGCTGCCAGACTGGTGAGCCAGCTGACTCCCACAGTTTGCCCATTATGGTGTCAAGCAATCCTGGGACCCAGCTGGCCTGGGACCCTGGAAGCCCTGGAGTCCCTGCCCAGGGGCTGCCCTTGACCCATGGACCCTGGAAGCTGAGGCTCCCCAGAAGCCTGCTGGCAGGTTTCTGTTAGAACACCACCGATGAATTGACAAAAGTTTCTCCGACCCTAATTGTTTTTGCAAGACAATTCGGGATTGATGAACCAGCATTTTCTGACAAAGTTGTTTTGGCAGAAAATTTCCAATCGGTCCTAACGCCAGGTGCTGGTATATGTGCCAATTTTCTCCCTTCGGTGAGATTAATTTTCTGGATCATTAATTGATCTCCACATCAGTAGTATTTAATGATCCAGGAGTTTTAACTTGACATGCACTTTATGACAGAGATTTCACTTCTGTAGATAGTCAATCAGCAGAACACTGATTATCTTTGTTAAAGTGGCATGACTCATTTTTCAAGTAATTTCTCTGTGGTGTTCTTCTTTGCTCTTTCTTTGATGATAAAGTACATTCTGTGCCTGAGAAAGTGTGATATGACTTTGGGATCTATGGACATAAATTTTCATGGGATCACTGATGCACTTGAGTGTACCAGGCCAATTTGGCATTTCTGAACGGAATGCAAGATAAGCACTCTATCTTCAGTGCAGCTTCAGGCGAAAAAGGAGAACGAGCAAAACTTCAGATAAACTCGGCCTTAGATCTATGAAGAATTACTTTTCAGCATGTCATATGGAGGAAATGAAATTCTATAGAAACAAAAAATCCTCATCTCATAGGATTGTCTGAATCAGCCTGTTAAATAGTATTAATTGTCATTGTTGTTGTTTATTTTTAAAAAATTAACTAGAAAAGTATTGAAAAATTCCCTGCTCCAGTTATTTTACCAGTATCTCTGAGTCAAATCCCATCCAATTATGAAAGGCAATTATTTCCTCCACTGCAGTTAGAAATCAACAAAAGAAATCAAGATGGTCAAATGATATTCGCAAATTGTTTATTTCAAATGTTTTACTTTTGCATATGGATTATACATGAAACATGCTTTTCATCATTTCCTCTGCTTTAGCAAGGAAGACAGAGTAACTCCAGAGAGTGATGGTATACAGCTCTGTAAGGACTTGTCTACACTATGGATTTTCTCAATTTCTCCCACTGTTACTCTTACATTAGCTCAACAAACAATGAGACAGATATACAACAAAAGGGGCTCACATGCATGTGTTTAAATTCAGGGATTGTGTACTCCTATTATCCCCCCTGTTCAAATTCAGTTAAATGCAGTGGCCCTATGAAATAGTACAGCAGGTGGGACCAGTGAATTAGAATGTTAGGCAATTGGATAAGCAGAATTGGATGCAAGTGTGCCATATAAACCTCTTGAAACCTAGGAAGGCCCAGGAGGGATTTTTTCATAGATTCTTATCTGCCTGAGCCAGAGTTGGGACCTCAGATTCCCAGGTTCCCTCCACAGAGGCAGCTGAACCCAGACATGTAGGGGAGAACCTTCAGCCAGCACAAAAAGTTCAAGTGCAGCAACTCCATAGTATTTTCACCTCTAGTGGGGCTAACCCACTTAACCTACCACCATTTCCAAACCATGCTGCAGCAGCAGATCAGAGGGACACCTTGGCTCCTGCCCAGGAAGATGTGCAAAGTTGTGAAATGGGAACTCCAAGACACACTGGAACTGGGAGTTATCAAGGAGTCCCACAGCGACTGGAGAAGTCCTTTCATGTTGGTACCCAAACTAGATGGCACTGCTTGGTTCTCTGTTGATTTCAGAAATGTTAACACAATTTTGAAGTTTGATGTGTACCACAATCCCAGAGTGGATGAGCTGCCATATCATTTAGGCAAGCCAAAATACATCATCAAAATACAATCTTACAAAAAGATACTGGCAGATCCATCTTATGCCTGAATCCCACAAGAAGACTGCTTTCTCCACTCTGTAGGGGCTCTATCAATTCCAAGCTATGCCTTTCCTGGACCTCCCTCCCGCCCCGCCCCCCTCGAATCTTTCAGTGGTTAATGGACTGCATACGCCCACCACCTGTCCAAATTGCCACAACTTACTTGGATAACATGGTCATTTTACAGCTGCGACTGGGAGACTCACCTAAATCTACTGGTGGCTGTCTTCCAGACCAGTGGCTCTCAGCCTTTCCAGACTACTGTATCCCTTTCAGGAGTCTAATTTGTCTTGCGTACCCTCAAGTTTCACCTCAATTCAAAACTACTTGCTTACAAAATCAGACATAAAAATACAAATGTCACAGCACACTATTACTGAAAAATTGCTCACTTTCTCATTTTACCATTTAATTATAAAATAAATCAATTGGAATATAAATATTGTACTTACATTTCGGTGTATAGTATATAGAGCAGTATAAACAAGTCATTGTCTGTATGAAATTTTAGTTTGTACTGACTTCGCTAGTGCTTTTTCCATAGCCTGTTGTAAAACTAGGCAAATATGTAGATGAGTTGATGTACCTCCTGGAAGACCTCTGTGTACCCCCAGGGCTATGTGTACCCCTGAGAGCCACTGTTCCAGACCATAGAATATGCTGGGTTGATGGCAAACTCAGCTAACTGCAAAATAGGAAAGGATGAAGCCACATACCTGGAGTACACCCTGAGGAATGGCCAGATCCATCTTCTGGTTGATAGATGCAGGCATTGAAACCACACTAGCTCAGAACTGATAAAATATATGTATTTCCCCTCCAGAACATAAGGTACACAGAATGTTTGTTTCTGTCTCTTACCTCTCAGAATCACAACAATAGCCTAGGCTGAAGTTGTTTCATTCAGTAAATTACTAAACTGACAGGGAGTGAATTAGCCCAGTATTTCAATTATTGTACAAACTAAAGAACTTCTCCTACTCCCATTACATAACTTCCATTCATTTCAACAGAAGCAGGATCTGACCTATTTACATCAAGATAACTAAGCAGAAGATGGATTAGAAGTAGAGCTGTTCAGGAATCCTTTGACAATGTTTTTCTGTCAGAAAATACCAATTCATTGAAACTAAAGCTTTTCCTGGAAACTTGTATGTTTTGACAAAATTTTCATTGGGAAGTTTCTCAGGTCCAGGATGGAATTGACAGACAGACAGAGAAAGAAACAGAGAGAGAGAGAGAGAGAGACACACACCAATCCAACCCCACCGCAGCCCACTGCTGAAGGAACTCATTTGGGATGTAGGACACCAACCCTCAAGTTCCTGCTAGAGCAAGGAATTGAGCCTGGGTCTCCCACATCCCAAGTGAATGCCCTAACAACATGGACATAGCCGCTCTGTTTTTTCATTAAAAATTTGAAAGAACTCTGTTTCTTCCCAATGTGGAATGAAATCTCAACTTTTTTTGCAAAACAGAAATATTATTTTCTGGCCTGGCCTAATTAGAAGCTACCTATACGTTCTAAAGTCAATCATTAAAGAAACAGACCTACATGCATAACAGCAAACTACTCAGACATTTGACCGTCTGACACCATCTGACTAGCAACACAGCTCCCTCTTCTCTAAGGTAGGCACAGAAAGTCTCAGCCCTGAAAGTGGCTCTTCTGGGAGTGGCCACAATTATTGGCTCCTAGGAGTAAGTAAGTAGAGTGCGTGCAATGTTTGTTTGGCTGGCCATGGGATTTCTCTACAAGCTGCAAACTCTGTCCTGTTTCTTTGTTAAGGTTCAGCAAGATTTCTGGGGCAAATCTTTCAGGATGGGTACTTCCTTTAAGGTCATTGTAGAGGACACCGGACTTGGTAATTGAATTAACTGATAATATATTGAGTGGGTGATTATGGGCTCTAAGTCTAGCTTGTCATAACAAGTGGTTCTCTGCTACTCATCTAGTTCTAGAAAGCAATTCTCATAAACCATGCTGTAAATATGTCCCATTAATTATCTATATTTAGTCCACCGAATGTTTAGTAAACAAGCATATTGCATGAAAAAGGATCTTTGTGCCTTTTGCCCAAAAGTTAATCTGTTTCTTTTGCTTATTACCCATGTGAAGTAAATTAATCCTGCAAACGGTGACATGACATTTGGTTACCACGGAAACTATTGATACTACAAATAAACTGAAGACAGTAGGACTAATTTTCTGCTGTCACTCCAGTGCAACCCATTTAAATTAATCTGGCTTGCCATCCGGAATGTAGCCTCATGATAGTTAGAGAATAAGCAGCAGAAGCAGATGAAATCTGAAGAAACAAAACTGTCTTCACCCAAATATCTTGAGCAATACAAACAAGGGAGAACTGCAGAAAATTTTGGATATTGAAATAAAATATTTTTCTAAGTAGAATGTCTTTCAAAGTTTTCCAAGTGCATCAGGTGCTGATCAATCTTTTTATGCTAGGAAAGATAATGAAAGTACAATAAAGGTGCATCACAGCTGCATCTAAAATAGATTTTTAATTAAATTTCAGCCCTGTTGTATGAAACAAGCTGTAAATTTTGACCAGTTTGGGGAAACAAACAAACAAAAAAACCACAAGCTCTCCCTCCCTCCCCCCAAAATGCAGAGGTTTTCAAGTGCAATAACCAAAAATGCTTCCTAATGATAAGAAAGTGCATGCTCTCCATAGTTCCATTTCATAGTAATTAAAATGCCTGGGACCAGATTCACTTCTTAGACATGGTGATAAAAATCTGGAGTAACCCCATTCCCCTAAGGGACTACCATTATTGATTTCAGTCAATTGACACCAGCGTAACTAGGAGCAGACTCTGTTGCATTGTTCATGAAATTACAAAAATGAGACTTGGACTCCCTTGGCAAAGGCCGAATGAAAGTGTTATGAGATCCTGCACCTCCTCCAGTGATCCATACACAGAGCATGGGATTCATGCAAAGCCAAGGAATGAGTAGGCAAGAAGAATACTCCTTTCAGAGGTGCCTCCAGATTAGGGTAGAAGCACTGTGGCATAGCCAGAGGGTAACCCTGCTAAATTCTGTTGATAGATTTTTATTTAAACAAAATAGTTTATAAACAACTCACTTCAGTCACCAAAATGATTGTCAACCTGACACCTCTCACCTGTGCTAAATTCACATATAGGACTGATGCTGGGCTAGGTATGGGAGCAATAGTTCACTATGTTGTGAGAATTCCTTTCAAGAATTACTTTCTGAAATGAAATCACTGAGGGTTTTTGGAGAGTTTCTTCATTGGTATATGCACTGCTTATCTCAACAACAGATAGCAATCAGAAGGATTTTAAATGTAGCTTTCCCCCTGCTGTGCTCGTATCTAGTAGGCAGTAGATACTCAAGTGATACTTGTTTCAGAATGTCACGTTCAAACCTGATAAGGGAAAATAGATCTTTTCAGTGTTTGGGGGTGTGTGGAAGCAGAATCTGCACTACAGATCTCTTTCACACCCACACATTGAAATAGGACACAGCAGGTTTGTGGTGCTATTTGTTATCTTCTTGCAGATGTCATTCCTAAAAATCAATTTTTCCTTATTTGTTTCATCTGATTACAAGATAGCATGACACGTTTTTCTTACTATATTTTATTCTTTGTCCTAGCTAGAAATTTTGTAGATAGTAAGTTTTAGTTAGGAGATAATGTAATTAACTCCTTAACTGCTGTGTTCCATTCCAGTAGAACATAATGACATAACAATGTTACTATTTCATAGGTAGATTGGCATTCCCATAAGCTTGTATTGGGTGCATGGTGTAGAGACAAGTTTTCTCCCATGTACGTACTATGTTGGGTAGCACTTACCTGGTTAGTGACTGGCTCTAGAGATTGATTCTAACATCTACTAGTTCTTTATTATACCTCTGATGCCCAAGCTAGACTCTGGAAGGAAATGATAGTGCCACTATCATTTATAATTCTGAAATCATCTTTGGAAGGTTTACGAAGAGCCTTGCCCAACAAAGGTGCTAAGAGGCACTTATAAGTAAAAGCACTGCCATCAGTGAGGATAAAACAAAGAGTACATTACTACACATGAAATGTTGAGAACACAATACACCGTCCAAAGTTCTGTTATCATTAACTCCAATTTACCCAATAATAGGGATATGGATTTTATATTTGTTTACCCTCTGTCTTCTCATCAGGATACCATGGCTATCTGTGCAACTCTAAATCTCACTCACTTGCTGTCATGCAATGAAAATACCATGCTCGTGTAATGGGCTTTACTAATTTGATAGCAGGTTTGAATCTGGCACATTCAGCTCTAAAAGCATAAGCTTCGAGCACTTGAGCTAATGGACTGTCTCTGTTTAGTACAGCAGTAAGAGCAGACTCCTGAACCTCTTATGTGGACCAGCATAGACAAAGACACATTCTCCTAGCGTGGGTGACATATGTCACTTGCCTGGTGAAGCTTGTCTGGAGTGTCTGAGGTTTGTCTGCTATGCTGTTACATTTTCACATGGGAGACTTGGGAGTTAACTCTTGGACACAACATGGGGTTCTGCAGTTTGGCTTTGAGCTGGGTGATGACATCATCATAGTTATTAAGCTCTAACGGCAACTACCTTGAGCAACGTTAATGACAGGTTCCTTGAAATCAAGTATCCCTCTTATTTTCCTGGAAATGAGCTGCAACAATGGTGAACATACATCAGGTACGTTGTAGGCAACAAATAGTAGCTTTTGGATAAATACTAGGAATGACATTTGGACTGATAATTGAATCTTATCCCATATATAATATTTATACAGCACCTACTATCACAGACAATTTTCCAAAAGTGCAATTTCGATATAAAATTTCAGTTTAAAATATCATATTTTACGACATTTCCCCACTAATCAGTAAATATCTCCTTCCTTTTGTCCCTTTTCTCATCATTTTCATCATGCTTGATACAGTAGTAGTAACAACTCTATATACCTTTACCACTCACGTATTTTTGACAGGTTTCTATGCCCGGCAGATGAGTTTATCCCACACCCATTACCCTTTCCAGGGCTTCTAGGTATCATTTTAGACACTGGCATTTTTTGGTACTTCTGGCCATTTTGAAAAGATTTGTTTAATTATTTAATTTATCCTTACTGGAAGCATTAAAAATAAACGAATAAATATGGATTCCATGGCTCTTCTTCATTTTAAGAGGGATTTATGCAGTTACTACAATTCTAAATAGAGACTATGAAACAATTGTACAAAGTCTTAATGAATGAGGAATAAAGAAGTGTTACATTTATATATTCATGCATTTTCCTCATTTTTAGAAGAAAATATGATTTTTATGCAGCAAGTACATTTCTAACTAAAGCATTAAATAATTGAACTAAGTCTTAATGACAGAAATAAAGGAAAAGTTTAATACACACAACACATATATATAAATATGCATTTTCCTCATTTTAGAGAAAATATTTGTATGCATTTTATACAATAGATTGTGTTTCAAAAAGGATTGGTGTTAGAGAAACACAAAAGAAAAATATAAGGACCAGAGAGAAGTGAGTATAAGGGAAAAGATGACAGGGATATTTTACATAAGAGATGGAGTTAGAACTGTATCTTTCCACTGCAGCTAGCAAAATACTCATCCTTATCTGGTACTCATCATTAAAAGCATCACAAACCATGACGTGGCAAAATTTGCAGATAATACAAAATTACTTAAAATAGTTAAGTCCAAAGCTGATTATGAAGAGTTACAAAGGTATCTCACAAAACTGGGTGATTGGGCAACAAATGGCAGATGAAATTCAATGTTGATAAGTGCAAAGTAATGAACATTGGAAAACATAATCCCAACTATACATACAAAATGATGGCCTCTAAATTAGCTGTTACCACTCAAGAAACAGATATTGGAATCATTGTGGATAGTTCTCTGAAAACATCTGCTCACTGTGCAGTGACAATCAAGAAAGCTAACAGAATGTTAGGAACCATTAAGAAAGGGATAGATAATAAGACAGAAAATATCATAGTGTCACTATATAAATCCATGGTATGCGCACACATTGAATAAGGTTGCCAACTTTCACGTGGTAAATAAGCACCCCGACTTTCACAATAAGCCAAAAATCAAGCTAATCCCATTTCAAAACAAGGCCAAAACAAGCCAATCCCTAAGAATCCCAACACTCTATGTGACTAGACCCCCCCGGCATGCAGTCTGGGACTGTGGTGGGCCCGCTGCACACACCTGACTCTCTCCCCCCTTGCCCCTGCTTGCCAGGAGTTGACCAAAAAAAGAAGCAGCAAGCTACAAGCCAAAAACTAGCCAACAAGCAACTCACAAGCCAATTGAGCCAAAAACAAGCCCAATTTCTGCATTTTTTTTTTGTGTGCAGGTTTGGCATGTCTGACCTTGAATCCTGTGAACAGTTCTGAATTGGACAAGCTACAGAAAAGGGCAGCAAAAATGATTAAGGGTATGGAACAGCTTCCATATGAGGAGAGATTAAGAAGACTGGGACTTTTCAGCTTGGAAAAGAGATGACTAGGAGGGGATATGATACAGGTCTATAAAATCATGAATGGTGTGGAGAAAACACATCCTTATTCACTATTTACTCCTTCACAAAACACATGAACCAGGGGTTATGCAATGAAATTAATAGGCAGCAGGTTTAAAACAAAGAAAAGGAAGTACTTCATATAACTCACAGTCAACCTGTTGAACTCATTGCCAGGGAATACCGTGAAGGCCAAAACTATAATGGGATTCAAAAAACAATTAGATGAGTTCATGGGGGACAGGTTAATCAATGGCTATTAGCCAAGATGCTGAGGGATGCAACCCCATGTTCTGGGTGTCCCTAGCCTCTGACTGCCAGAAGATGGGAGTGGAGGACAGGGGATGGATCACTCGATAACTGTCTGTGCTATTCATTCCCTCAGAAGCACCTGACAGACAGGATAATGAGTTAGATGGACTATTGGTCTGACCCAGTATTGCCATTTTTATGTTATGTACAGACTGTTACCAGCCAAATGATAGTTCTGAAAGCTTGTGACAAACTGCGCCTCATTGACTTAGCACAGCAAATCAAAAGGAATTCTTTAGCTATATATCTTTTTGCAGAATCATATATCATAGAATATTAAATCGCATCACATGTTTCTGAGCCAATCTGAAGTTTTTAGTAATCCCATGGCCTTTTATGGAATTATTCATCGTAACTCATTAAAATGTAAATTAAAGCTAAAATAGCAAATCTAAAAGAGCATATATGTAGATTTCTTTATCAAACTCTTTACAAAATCGATGTAAATTTAGCAATTAGGGTTATTTATTCTAGACCAGGAACACAACTCATTTAACATTTGTCTTTAAAAACTGGTAAAGACCCTAATGCCAAAACTTCATTCCAATTTCCCATGTTTCATTTATTCAAGGTAATATATTTCATAATGTTTTATATTTATTCAGAATTAGCACTTACTGGCAGACACATAGTAGAGGACTCTTAATTCTTGTAAATTTTTGAAGGACATATACATTCAATATTTTAGCAAAATGTACAACACACCAATACCCAACCGCTCCCTCTTCCTTCCCAAAAGAACTAAGCACTCATTCAAACCAACTTGTATGCTAAGCATACATTCAAACTAATTATATATTTTGTAGACAAAGTACACACACACAAAAGACTCTCAGTTGTGGTGCCCCATCATTCCTTTAAATGGAAAGCCCTTTGGAGCCACGGCTCCCACAGCTTCCAGATGCCCAGCTCCCCTGCACAGAGCCTGGAAGGTGTTGGGATTTCAACTCTGAGGCAGTCTACATGGTGGAGCTGCCCCCAGAGCCATGGTTCTGGGAAATCTAAGCTCCCCAGCAGTTTACAGGTGAGCTGCTAGGAAATTAGGCAGGTTTCAGTTTTGAAAAATGGCTTCGTTAGAAAATTCCCAACCAGCTCTAGTTATGTCATCCTTCTCTAAAATATAAATACCCACTTAGAGCAGCTAAAGAACATTAAATTTGCCCTGTACTGATACCATGAGAAAAGAAACATTAAGTCCCTCCACCCCCATCTTTAAAAATAAGTTCTGGGACCACAAATACTACAACGTCTTAATCCTAATCCTATGTTAATGTATGATATTACTGCAGGGCAGAGGTAAGATTAGTCAGCTGCCATAACTGCATTTCCATGCTTTGAATTAATTGTAGCTCAAACTAAAACACAGATTTATTTGTAAATTCTCAGCTAATTTGCTCTATACTCACAGAGTAGGTGCTGTAATTTGGGAGAGGATACACTATGTTTTTCATACAGTATAAATGGGATGAACACTTGTTTTAAGAGCCAAAGTCAAGTCAACTCAACCAACTTACATGGTAAGACTGTGAGGACTCCCTAGGTAATATTCTGATAGTCCACATTTACCTAAGAGAGCTCGTCCCAAGTTTAAAGTTTTTAATTTTGCTTCTTTTTTAGTAATTATGGATGGTCCAGTTATACTTTATCCTGCCTCAGTGCAGTTTACCTCTCAAGGTCTCTTCCAGTGCTACATTTCTATAATTCTACAAAATAAACAAAATCAAGTGAAAATCAGACACAAAAACTATACTGTTATAGAGTTAAAGATCTCACTGAAACCCACATGAATTAAAGATGTACATTTCAAGTTTCAACCCTGTTTTATCTCACTGCATTGTGCCAAAATATTGTAGATTATATATTTGTCTTTTGGGGGTCTCAGCACAATGTGTGATCTTACTTACTGTAAGAGTTGTGATTCTTTAGTGCAACAGGGTGAGTTAACAATGGAATTTATCTCTGCATTTCTTGGCCAATTTCCTGTCTCTGTAGTGCTGTTTAAAATAGTTTTATTTGTGAATATTTTGCTGAGCTTCAAGCAGTTACAATTGTAGCTGTCATCTCACAGGTGTAAAAGGACTGACAGCTAACATCTGATTTGATAATATAAAACCTATGGCTCACTAGTGATGCTTGCAGACCAGATACCCATTCATGCCAAGGTCTGTAGGCACCAAGTGAGCACTATCAAATGCATAGCTGGAAACCAATCTGACCTCACCTATGTGAGTACTGCTGAAATAGGCGTTAGACTTGTAACAATGTGTTTAGACTTTATGAAATGCTTGTAAGTTGCTGCATGCATTGATCTCACTTAAAAATCTGTAACCCATGCTATAAGGTAATACTTAAGTGTTTGTTCTGTAACTGCAAAACCAGTCAGGAAAGAAACATCACCAAGTATGAAATACTGATTTGCACGCATGAGGAGGGACTCTCTCTGGCCCATCAGGAAGGCCTCTGGAATCCAAAATAGGCCATTGTAAGCCATCAAAGAGCAAGAATTTGTTGATTGCTCCCGGCACATCATTGAAGAGGGGGACATGCAGAAGTTTTTGTCCCATCAGCTTGGCTTCTAGGGAGATGGGGATAAAAATCCCTGACCAGAAGGAATTAGGACACTAAGGGGAAAAGATTCCTAAACATAAGCAAGAGATCCCCAGGATTAACCTGGGTTAGACACACAGGATTTATAGAGCTGGCATATTTCAGTGGCTCTATCACCATCTGAAACCTAAGACTACAACTCATGTGTGTGTGTATGTTTACCTGTTTTAACCTTGTAAATAACTCATTTCTTTTTCTCATTTAACAAATCCTTAGTTAGTTTCCTATAGGGCTGGCTGCAAGCATTGTCTTTGGTGTGAGATTTAAAGTGCAAACTGACATGGATTTAGTGACTGATTCTTTGGGACTGGAAGTAACCTGAATATTTTGTGATCTTTGTTGTAAAGTGACCATCCCTCACAGAGTCAAGCTTGCTGATGGCAAGATAATAATAACAACATATGTAGATATACCTATCTCATAGAACTGGAAGGGACCCTGAAAGGTCATTGAGTCCAGCCCCCTGCCTTCACTAGCAGAACCAAGTGCTGATTTTGCCCCAGATCCCTAAGTGGCCCCCTCCAGGATTGAACTCACAACCCTAGGTTTAGCAGGCCAATGTGCAAACTACTGAGTTATCCCACCTCCTATAACAATTCAGCTCAGCAAATTTTCCAAACTGAGTCCCTACAACTCAATCTGAATCATAGAATATCAGGGTTGGAAGGGACCTCAGGAGGTAATCTAGTCCAACCCCCTGCTCAAAGCAGGACCAATCCCCTGACAGATTTTTGCCCGAGATCCCTAAATGGCCCCTCAAGGATTGAACTCACAACCCTGGGTTTAGCAGGCCCATGCTCAAACCCGTCACTGGCTAATATTTTTAGAAGTTTTTGGATACACATTTTTTTAAAAAAAAAGATTCCTGAACGGCAGACCAGATTACTGTTGATTGAAAGTAGCAAATACCATTATTTAAAATAGTGACACAATAGCAGAAGCCGTTACAAACCACTGTGCCTTAAATCGGTGGTGTGAAAAAAATATCAGCAATGATGTTGAGAACTTTAGTAAAGAAATAAATACTAGAATTTGACTAGAAATATATGAATTGAAGAGTGGTATTGTATAATAAACCTCATGATATTTTTGGAGCTATTACTGCTATCATAGAAAAGGGAAATGTACAGAATGTGACATCCTTACATTTTCAATAGGCATCTGATGAAGTCCTACACAGAATAAAATTGGTTAAGGCAAGTCACTACAGAGAAACTAAAATAGTTAGTTAGAAAAGAGGATTTAAGAACAAGAAAAAGTGAATGGGTATCACTGGTAATTGCTCTAGGAGGAAAGAGGTTAGAGGAAGGAGGTTAACAACAGGATATCCAAAGTTTTGACAACTCTTGATTTAATACTGTAATTACTACTAATACTGTTACTTTTAAATTCCATAGTTTCCATTTTATACCATAGATAAACTGAAGCATGGAAAGATTGGATGTATGATGCGGCTCCCATTCAAGTCAATGTAAAGGCTTCAGTTGATTTCCATTGAAGTTAGAGCTAGACTGGAGCTATCTGCCCATTGTCACACAAGTCAGCAGCTAAACCAGGAATAAACCCCAGCACTTTGTCTCTTTCGGACTATATATTAATTATTCAGACAGCTATGGGACAAAACCTGCTCCCTTTGAAGTCAATTGGAAACTCTCGTTGATTTCAGTGAGAGCAGACTGTGGTCCAACAGCTGTTCTGTAAGATATTAAAAAAAATATGACTTTTCCAATCAAACTGTTTTAGAAGCTGATTATGATGATCACTAATTGGCAACATTTCACATTTAATATTTATCACATTACAGTGTACAATGTCCTAATTCAGGCAGCTGTCGTATAATATTTGTTCTGTAATGTCCTTAAAACAGGCCTAGTGTCTCTGTCATGCGATTTAGGCTTGACTAGCCACTGACTTAATTAATTCTTCACTGACCTGAGGGAGCTGATTGACTGAAGTTTATTGCTTCCCCTAATCCCCCAGATTTTCAGCTGGGGAACTATGAGTAGGTTCTATTTGTTACTGGTTTCTTTTCCCAGTGTTTGAGATTCTAAAGAAGCCTCACAAATTTGTAATTTATTTTTGTATTACATTTTTATTAGGTATTTTTTTATTTGATTATTATATGTATTGATTTTTATTTTATTATAACAAAATTCAGTTCTTCTCTGTTCCGTTGCAGCATCAGCAGTAGAAGCAGCAACAGAGTGGGTCTTACTATTCACTGTGAACAAAACTATCCAGAGGATTTACCCCTTTAAATGTGTTTGAGAATTGCTCATGAGCCGGTTCTGGTTTCTGTAAATGTATTTGTTAGCCACAATTAACTGACAAATAGTTTGGCTGAACAATTTTCAAACTATGGGTTATTTCTCAGGCTGTTTACTTTGACTCTTCAATAAGGACATTGAATTACAGTCGTATTAAATATTTACCTTGATCCCAATGTAGTGTGAGCTGGGAGATGCCAGACTCCCTGTGCTTAAATAAAGAACTCAAGTGACCCCTACCCAGAAGCTCTTCACATTATTCAGTTCCTCTTAAAAAATATCCTGGTCCACTCTGGTAACTGAAAGGCCAAGAACTCTACAAGTTTAACCTTTCTTCATGCTCAGCTTCACTTGAACTGAATTTAAAGGTTCAATACATAGGTGAGCTTCAGATCATGAAAGCTCAGTGAACACTGGGAACATCTGGCAAACTAGTAAACCTTCCCCCACAGCTGGCCTCTTCAGTTTATCCCAACAAAGTTACTCCCTTCACTCTCCATGCAGACATGTACAGTAAGAAGGCAGGGCATTGCTGGAGTGCAAGTGGTGGTTGTGGATTGGAGAAGAGCAGGGTGTGGAAACTTCACCAAACTCATCCCTTTTCCTCCCTCACAAATGTTCACTTTAGAGCCCGAATTCCACGGAGTGCTGAACACCTCCCGGCTGACTGCAGAGGGAGATGAGGGTACCTAGCACTTTGCAGGATATGAGCTTTAAAATGATCTGTGTGAGGTTGTGTACACATTTGAAGAACTGGTATATTAAAAATTGCCTAATATAGAACACCAAGACTGTCAGTCAGTTTATTGGAAATATAGGGGAAAATAACTTCTGAACCATGGCATGAAAAATTGAACTGTTGCCATGTGGCATGACCTTCAACTATGATTAGTCTAGGAAGAGTTTGGGTCTACCCATTCACATGCACTTAAAGACAAACTTTAAGGTCAGAAGGGACCATCAAGACCATCTAGTCTGACCCCCTGCACATTGCAGGCCACAGAACCTCATCCACCCACTCCTGTAATAGACCCATAACCTCTGGCTGAGTTACTGAAGTTCTCAAATCATGATTTAAAGGCTTCAAGTTACAGAGAATCCACCATTTACACTTGTTGAAATCTGCAAGTGCCCTGTGCTCTTATTTATTCCAGGACTGAATTTGACCATAGATCATTAGTGTAGTGAATTTGATCAAATTAGTCCCTATTGTAATTATAATTGTCTCCTAATCAGCTGGTACTCTGTATGAAATTAATTGGTCTGGTACCTAGTGAATAGATATCTATCACAAGAACATGCACCTGTTAATGTTAGTCTCATGAGAGAAGTTAATGAGGCAATTTGTCTATGGCTTCTCCAACACTGAGGGAATTCCCTACAAGATTGTAACAATGAACGTAGGAGGACTGTAGAGGGAGTCAGAGGTTGGCCCTTGGAATTTGACCCTATTTGCTTGCACAGAAATGCAACCTTCATTTCTGCTTGGAATTTTTTAAGCAAGAAAACATTTCTAGCTGCCAGAGAGACACAACCATCGCCTCTCCTTGCTCAGGCACAACATCATCATGTTCTGCTAAATAATGACCTTAAGAACACTTAGCCAGCACTTTCCAGTGGGTCAATGCCTGGTCCTTCTCATCAGTAAGATTAACAGGCTGTTCCCTCTGCTGCATCACAGGTTACCATTGGGCACCTTTCCTGCTCACTCCTTTTAGTGACTTTCTGGTGTATTCTCCACAGGTGGCAAGTCTACCAAGATACCTCACCGATGTGCCTGACTAACCATGACTTACCATCATTCCTGACTCCAGCTATAGGGCATAATGCTTACCTCATGCCTGGTCTGTCATAATGTATCACATGGGCAATTCTCTGTCTCCCCCCACCCCCACCATTTGCCATGCTCTGTTAACTAGAGAACTCTGCAAATTTCAAAACTTATATAAAGTCAGATCATATCATACTTTCTAGATTATTAACTTGTATAATTCCTTTCACTAGAAACATGGAATTACTGAAATATACACAAATCTCTTTTATCCACAGGTATTGCTGAAATGGCCTTGCCACCCACAGGCAATTAAAAAATGCTTTAAAAATGCAGTTGTTCTCTCCAGACACATACATAAAATTGCTACTGCGATATGTGAAAATTAGACAGCCTCACCTATTGACCCTCCATCGCAGCTGCATTAAGGATTTAGTTACAGTATGTTTTAGTGCCAGGACATTTTTACTTGTGAAATGCAGCAAAATGAAATGAATGGCTACCACAGTGCATTTAAAAGTATCATGTAGCCAAGTTATATTGAAACACTTTGTATGCCAGCAATCACCTTCCTTGTTTAAAACCATCAGGGTAATTTCTTCAGGAATGACTAATATATAACCAAAATATTAATTAGGAAAACACTTTTTCTCAAGGTATAGTTACTAGAAAGACTACAAAGATTTAATATTTCAATATGAGTATTATCTAGTATCAAAGGGGATTAGCCAAACTCTATTCTGACTTGTTGGAGCAGTGGTAATGAGCTACATAAGGACATAACGGACAGTGAGATTATTGACAGCATGAAGAGTAGTACCAGAACAGAAAGGTCTATTGTCAGGATTATATCATGTTGGGCAGGACAGGAGAATGCAGAAAGGGACAAGAAAGTAGCATCAGGAAATTAAGGGAGTGTCATACTGAAAACCCCCCACTACTTTCTTAGTATAAAGCAGTCTTGTTTTCCATGTCAACAAATAGAGATATGAAATGAGCAAAAATAAAAGTGAAAAAACAGTTTCTATCCTGCTCAGTAACCAACAATTTTTTTTTATTGAGACGTAAGATTTTTCTCACAAACCTATTCTGCTTGTACTCCTGTATTTTACAGCTATGGAAACTCATGCAACAATAAAATAGAACAAGTTCTTGTACAAGTATAATGCTGTACAATACTGTCCATAGATGCTCAACCACTCATATTTGGATTAAAACAAAACCCATAGGAACTTGCAGTTTGGTGCTCTGACATTGGGTATGTGGAGTTGATTTCCCTCTCACTTACTTCCAGACAATGGAATTACAGTGGTGTAAAAATAGTGTAAATAAATGTTCCCATTGATTTCAGAATGAAGTATTTTTCACAGCTTGATGTTCTTTTAAATTCCCCCAACACTTCTCCCTTCTCACCTTCCAGATCCTCCTATCCTACTCTACATGGTATAATCCGGGCAAGAGGCCTTGCTGCGCTTCTATTACTTTCCACATCAGCAATCATCTCACTCCCTGAAAAATCCTATGGGACTCAGTGGGATCACTTGCATGAGTAAGGATGTGAACAATACTTTGCAGGTTTGGGACAACAACAGAAATTCCAAAGAAACAAAGAAGGTGTGTTTATAAAAAACAAAACAAATGCTGAAGAGTGCATCTGGACTCTCTCCAGAGGCCTAGCTCCAGAACAAAGCAGACATTTGTGAAGAAACTATTGCTAAAAACCTAACCCTTATGTTTTATTTGAAGATGAAGTCAGTTTTCAGACAGTCATTCTTTTCACCTGTCAGCACATATCTTCTAAAGTGTATATCAGGTCCAAGGACAAAATAGTAGAAAACACGTATCAAATTTAACACATGGCATTGACAACACAATATAATGGATCTGTAAAATAGAGTATTCTTAACTATCAATTAAAGTTTCCAATTGTGTTATTTCTTTTGTGCAGTGTGTGGTATTTTTATCTCCTAATTATAGGACCCTTCTTAACCAGTGCCATTAACAATGCTGAGTTTAAAATTGTTCGCCTTTATCTCCAGAAAGCAGATATGCATTATGAATACCAAGACTTGTCTAAAGCAGAGGGAGCCAAATCAACCCACAGAGTTCTATAGTGTAGTCAATGGTGAACATCATCTTAATATGCAAGTGTGGTCCCTCTTGGATCAAGATGGAGCATTGTATACTGGAGCCAGAAGTATCCATAAGCAGCTACCTGCATTAAAGACTACAGAGTTTAATATTTCCAGAAGTCACTTCTTTATGTTTTTACCACTATGGTATTTTCTGAAGAAAGAAACTATCAGCAGAACATACGAAGTCTCAACTTGCAATCCTTTGGAGATTATCCAGACAAACCAGGGGAAAAAAAATACTTCTGACTCTCTCTCTCTTTTAAATTCTTATTCAGAAAAGTGAGGGACATTTTTTTTTAATCAATAAAGAGAAAGACTATTCTTTCAGTTTGGATGACTTACTTCAACTACAAGAAGAAAAATAAATAAAAAGAAATAAAGTTCATGAGAGATACAGTGCGAGTGATTCATTCTGTAATAGCTGTTTTCAACTAACTTACACGGAGTCCACTCAAAGGTGCAATACATACAAAATACTTTTACAGCTCTATAGCTACTAGGAAAGATAAGGAAGTAAAATAAATGTTGTATGAGAGAGAGATTTGGGTAAAGATAACAAAATATTGATAAGGAGAAGTCAGAGATTTATGAATAGGCCAAGTTAGCTTCCATAAATAGCAGATATAAAATGATTCTATACAATTATATTAAGAGAACAGACAACCCACCAGAGAGGTCACATACTATAAATAATGCTAACAATAAAAATTGTAACAAGTGTAAAATTCAGACAGGATCTCAGTGGCATAATGTATAAAGCTGCAGAGAGTAGAGCTGGGTGGGAATCTGCTTTCCTATTCCATGAATATTTTCAGGTTCAAAATTTTTCCCATCTCAAATCAGGATGAAAAGTCAAAATCTCAAAAATATTCAAAAACTGAACATTTTGATCTCAGTTTTCTCAGTTTGGATCAAATGAAGTTATTCATTTTGATAATTCCAGAACATTTAATTTCAATAATTTCAGAACATATTTAAATTTTGACCTTTTTAAAAAATCCTGTTCAGCCCTATTAGCTTATATTTCAAAATGAAAAAAGTCATTTCAAACCAGAAAACTGGATTTTTTTTCATTTCAAAAATGACAAACTGAAACATTTCCACAATTTTGAAACTTTTTTCTTAACATTTTTTTATGTCAGGAAATTCAGTGAACCTGACCCTGTTTTGTTAACATTTTCGGTTTTTACAAATGAGCCTTTCTTTGATGAAAAATAATTTGTTGAAAAATTCCTGGCCAGCTCTAATAGAGATGTGAATAATCTGGAAGAAAGTTATGGGTCCCCGGCTGGAGGTTCCCAGTATTCATAGTCCAGCGGTTTATTTTATTAATAACATTATTTGGACTTATCTTCTCAAGGCTCACTTCTCAGGGGAACACAGGATTGTGAGGCATCTCACCAACAGCTGCCCTTAGCATGAGAGAGTCTTGTCTATATCTACTGTGGATCAGCTCCCTGAAACCACCACACTCTGGCAACACAAGCACTGCCTTCCAGGCCTCCACAGGCCTCACTGTCTCTGTTCAGGTCAGCAATAGGCACACCCCAAGCCCAGAGTCCTCAGAGCATCTCTTTGGAATGCTCAGCTCCTGTTCCACTGAACAGTCACATGACTCCTAGAAAGGAAGACCCCCAAAGGAATAGTAGACACCAGCTTGTAAGATTGATGACCGCTTTGCTTAACACACACCACTTTTATATTATATGTAATGTAAACATTACGTTTATTATCAAAGAACAGATTCAAATGATAGTGGGTAAGAATTTTAAAACAAAATCATAACAGGGTTTCTGGAGACTAAACTTAACAAACAAGGCATTCCCCTATGTCCTATAAAACAGCTTACCCCCAGTTCTTTCCCCAGAGTTTTCAACCAGTTTGGTTGAAGTCCCTTCTCATAAGATCAAGCCCATTGGCAGTTTGTCCTCACAGACTGAAGAAATACTTGGGGGTTCATCTGTACCCCAGATATTGTTTCAAAAGTTGATTGTCTTACTCCTGGAGTATTGTGTCCGGTTCTGGGCACCGCATTTCAAGAAAGATGTGGAGAAATTGGAAAGGGTCCAGAGAAGAGCAACAAGAATGATTAAAGGTCTTGAGAACATGACCTATGAAGGAAGGCTGAAAAAATTGGGTTTGTTTAGTTTGGAAAAGAGAAGACTGAGAGGGGACATGATAGCAGTTTTCAGGTATCTAAAAGGGTGCCATAAGGAGGAGGGAGAAAACTTGTTCACCTTAGCCTCTAAGGATAGAACAAGAAGCAATGGGCTTAAACTGCAGCAAGGGAGGTCTAGGTTGGACATTAGGAAAAAGTTCCTAACTGTCAGGGTGGTTAAACACTGGAATAAATTGCCTAGGGAGGTTGTGGAATCTCCATCTCTGGAGATATTTAAGAGTAGGTTAGATAAATGTCTATCAGGGATGGTCTAGACAGTATTTGGTCCTGCCATGCGGGCAGGGGACTGGACTCGATGACCTCTCGAGGTCCCTTCCAGTCCTAGAATCTATGAATCTATGAATCTATAAACAGGATAGCTCCTGCTGTTTTTCTTTTTTCCTCTTTTTTCCAAAATCTATTCATTAGCATTTTGCTCAGACAATAAATGGGGATTCATTGTGAACGATGCAATATTTATTCGCATATGACCTGCCAGAGTGAGATAAGCATCTCTTCCCCCCTGCCTGCCAGGAATATATGGATTACCTTTCGGTGACTTGTCTTAACTCACATATTTTCCATACATACATCTCATAATGATTACGATGACCTGTGTGACACAAGTTTTTATTAGAAACATTTACATGATTCTTTTGGTGAATCCGGGGGATTCCTGTATCCCTATGGGCCCCTGTGCTCTCTGGCAGTTGGCATCAAGCAGTCCTTGGGTCATGCTTGTCCACACCAAGTTTGGAGAGATATTGAGGGAAAATCATCATTGCCAGGACATGATTAATCATGCATTAGAACAAAAACTTAGAACAACATCTAAAAGGAGAATGGATTATTGTCTTGGATGTATACATGTCTCTGGAAAACACAAGCGATGAAATGAAGAATCTACCCAGAATTTCACCAAAGTATGTCAACCTTGGCCTGGGTTAAATATAGACTAATTTTCAAAACTCAGCAAAAATGTAAGCTTTTTGCCACTCCGATATTTCGAGTGTACTATGGAATTAATCTCTACTTGCTGTTACGTTTTGCTTATGCATGTAGATCTCCCCCTGCCCATGCGGAAGCAGGAGAGTACCACCTCAACAGCTCTGTCCCTCTTCCATTGCATGCAATGGAAGCTTCTCAGCAGAGCATAAGCTTGGAAGAGGCTCCAAGGGATTCTGGGGCAGAAGGGTATGAAATGGCAAGTTGCCCGATTTCCATCCCTGCAGCCCCTTTTCCCTCAGATGCCTGTGCAGAGAATGTGAAGCAGAGCACATCCACAGAGGCACCCAGCAAATGGCAAACGACCTTGTATCTTTTCTTGTCTGCCAACCCCAATAAAAAAACCCTCTTTATAACCCAACGTCTATGTGAGTATTTATCAGGGAGCCACCAACGTCTCAAGCCTATAAGTTGTAATATTTCTAGCACCTACAAAGTTTGTCTAGGAGCTAATGGGCCAGAGCACATAACAAAGTATCTGAAAAGGTCTTGTGTATCATAATATTCATGGTGATACCAGAAATGTCAGTTACAATATCTGTATGTGAATCTGTCTTATACTATTAATACAAATTATTCTGAAAAATGAGAGAAACAAACAAACATTCTCCATGTTTTAAATTTCAGGATACATTGAAAAACACTGAGTGGGATTGGGCTTCCAGTGTGGCATTCTGCCCTCTGGCACATTGCCAAGGTATCCCTTGATTAGGAAAAATTTGGGTGCCTCTGGTTTAGAATTTAGTGGGAGCTGTACCTGAGATGTTCCCTTCCCTAAAGGAAGAAAAACAATCTTACCTACATCCTGAAAACATTTACTAACATGCTTAATTTTGCTCACATAAGCGGAAGTCAGTGAGGCTCCTGGTGTAAATAAAGTTAAACACCATAGGTGTTTGCAGGATTGAGGCCTTAGTGAGCCAGACATATTTTCTATTGCATTTTTCATATTTTCTATAGGCATCTTTCTCAGACACTGCCCATTAACACATTTTAAATTAGTTATGAAATCCATGTCCTTGCCAATTAAATTTATGCTCACAAATTTTTATTTTTCTTCTGGGACTAGACAGGAATATTTTATGTATTAGTCTTATTTAAAATGAATAAATATTTCAACAGCTAGAGCAGTGGTTCCCAAACTTGTTCTGCCATTTGTCTAGGGAAAGCCCCTGGTGGGCTGGTCGGGCCAGTTTGTTTACCTGCCACGTCCGCAGGTTTGGCCGATCGCGGCTCCCAGTGGCTGCGGTTCGCTGCTCCAGGCCAATGGGAGCTGCTGGAAGTGGCGGCCAATACGTCCCTCGGCCCACACTGCTTCTAGCAGCTCCCATTGGCCTGGAGCAGTGAACCGTGGCCACTGGGAGCCGCAATCGGCCGAACCTGTGGCTGCGGCAGGTAAACAAACCGGCCCGACCCGGCCCTGCACAAGCGGCAGAACAAGTTTGGGAACCACTGAGCTAGAGTATCCTGTGAGCATATTTTCATTTTATTCTTTAAAAATTATAAATATAATTTACATTTTGAGTAAACATATGTAATGGGCAACACTTTGCCACTTTACCCAGCTTAGGTAGTACCTTACTCTGTGAGTTAAAATCTAAGAAAGTACTATTAAATGTGACCAAGTGCAGTAGAATTTGGCCCTTAATAAGTAGATCATACTATAGGCCTAATTTTGTTGTTGTTTCGCTGTTGCAATAGCTCAAATAATAGTACAGGTAACTGAAAAACAAAACATTGAATATTTAGGGACATAGTAATTGGATGAAATTGTTTTTCTTTTCTGCTAAAAGAAGTAGTGGAGTAGCTTTTCATAAATTGCAGTGTTGAAAGTTTCTGGTTGTTCCAACTGAGATTAATTTTACATAGTCAGTTAATTGCATCTTTAAAATCTAAAATTAGCCTGTCATTGCACAGAGATATAATCTTGTAAATTTGTTGTCATGTCAAGTTGACAACTTCCACAGCACTCAAAAATCTCATTCAAAATCTCTTTTGTGATTCATCAAGGAAAGTCATGTTTCTGTATCAGTGAAGAACATCTACAAAGCTTCAATTCTGTGAACCTTCCCTTCTGCACTAAGAATGTTTTAACTTATATTTTTCCTTTCAACAAATAATATAAATATATTTTATTAGCCACAGGCTCAAATAAATAGGATTCTGATGGACTTTCCTAAAATTCATTAGATTGCAACCCCAGTCTGATCAATCTGATTAGGTTGAGCAAATCAAGGGTTTGCATGGTTCCTTGTATGTCTGTGGAATCACTTTTTCCTTTCAGTAAACTAATTAGGTGGGATGTATGCTATGAGTTTGAGACTGAGGGTCACAATATTAAGCTTAGTATATTAGAGACCACTAAAATAAATAACAGTTAAAGGACTATTGCACAGCCTCATTTAACTGAAATGATTCAGGGATACCAAACATATTCAGAAACCAACAGGTTGTGTCATATGGCGGAAGAACAGGCCCAGTTTCTTGTCTAGTTCATGCTCATTTTAGTCAATCTATTTCTAAACACTATCTTCCAGAATTTAAGCAGAGAAGCCAGAGACTATCGTGGGTAGTGTAGAAACACATAGAAAAAGGAACTCCCCTTCATTTCTAAACAATAAGCTCAAAGGCATTCGTACCACAGCGATAAGCGTAAGAATCTGAGTCGAATAGAGCCACTGCAGCAGAATAATGCAATGGAAATAGACAAAATGTCTGCACATAAAGGAGAACTGCTTAGTAATTTCATTATTATTCATTTATATTACAGTATTGCTTAGATGCTAGTGTCCAAGAGGACTATTATTGAAATGTATTGTAAACACGAATGTTGAAAAAAAATAACTTAGTTCAAATTTGTCAATAATTTCTTCTCTTAAACTCAAGATAGTCAGACAAATACTCCTGGATACAGGAAATATAAAACTAATTTAAGCAAAAGTGAGGTACAAAAAATATGATTTTCTAAAATGGCTAAAGACATTAGGCACCCAGAACCCACTGATTTCCTATGGGGTTTAAGCCCTATAAGCATGTTTGAAAACTCTCACTGTAAGAGATTTACCTTAGCAACAGTGTGGTCTTCTGGAGGAATGGACTGAAAAGTAGGATTCAAATCTTGATATTGACACTGATTTCCTGAATGACCATGAGCCATCTCTTAAGCTCTCTGAGATTCAGTTTTCTAAGTTGAAAACCAGCACTTGTGATATTTATTTACTAAATAATGTCTGCAAATTGCTGTATTCTTGAAAAGCATGGCCAGTCATTAGAACAACTGGAAATAGAACACAGAAGATCCTGGTTTCCAACCCTCTGCTTAATGCACTGCTCCTTGTGTCTTTGAAAGGGGCATCTTTTCCTTCTCTGATAAAACTTTTACAAAATTCGCAAGTGTAAAAGTTCATAGTTTGGATGCCTCACTGCAAGCAATTTCCAGTCTCGGTAAATTTAAAAAAAAAATCCTTTTGTGCTAAAATCTCACTAAATGAATAGGTAAAAGCCAACTACCACCACATTTCTCATACGTTTCCTTTGAGAATTGCATCAGTCACATGAGGGTAGAATATATTCAGGATAGCTTGGGATAAGCCATTTCCCCTGCCTTTGTTCGAAGAGTAAAATATAGAGCTGGAGAAGAAAAATCCTGTTGTCACGCTATCTGGAGTGGCTCACAGCTGAGAGTGCCAACCTCAGGGCATACTGTCAAAAAGCAGGGCAGACATCCCAAACAGGCAGTATATAGGGGGGGGAGGGATAGCTCAGTGGTTTGAGCATTGGCCTGCTAAACCCAGGGTTGTGAGTTCAATCCTTGAAGGACCACTTAGGGATCTGGGGCAAAAATCAGTACTTGGTCCTGCTAGTGAAGGCAGGGGGCTGGACTCGATGACCTTTCAAGGTCCCTTCCAGTTCTAGGAGATAGGATATCTCCGTTAATTAATTTATTTATTCTTAGATTTCACCAACCAAGTAACAAATGTGAACTCCCAGATCACTGTAACAGTCTTACCATAGAACAGGTGTAAAAGTGTGGCTAACAGAGGCCCCCCATGCTGTCCCCCATTCTTCACCTACCAGACTGGGAGGAAGGGAAATCTCAGGGCCTCTGCCTTGCAGCAGGCTTTTGCTCAGCAGGGAGGGGGGTCTCAGGGCTTCAGCCCTGGGGGGTGCACCTGCTGGGGCTTGGGGCATCAGCAGGAGTGGGGCTGAAGCCCTGAGCCCTGGCAGGTGCCTCCTGTGGGGCTGAAGCCCTGAGTCCCAGCAGGTGTGTCCTGGCTCTCAAACTTCTGAAGATTGTCGTATGTGTCTCGGAGGGTCAGTAAGTTTGGCCACCCCACCATAGAGTCACAGACAGTCTCACTGGGTTGTCCAGTCTATCTTGCCACCCAGGCAAGCTGAACTTAATGATAAATGGTCACTTACATACACACACACACACACAAAATCACAACATATTTACGTTGCTCCCAGTCCCAAGAGACCAGTCACTTACCCCAGATCAATTTGTACTTTAGATCTCACACCAAAGACAATGCTGGTTGCCAATCTTATAACAAACTAAGGATTTATTAATTAGGAAAAAGAAATGAGACAGTTATTTATAAATTAAAGCAAACAATCAAGCATATATATATACAAATGAGTTTCAGTCAGTGATCTAAAAGGTGACAGAGTTGGATTAATCTGTCAATTCAAAATGTCTAACCCATGCCAAGCAGCATGGGGATCTTTTTTTGTTTGTTTGTTTGTTTTGTTTAGAAATCTTTGCCCTACAGGCTCCAGACAGCATAAAAGAGATTCAGTTTCTCCTTGTCAGGGATTTTTATTCCCTCCACTCCAGAGTCCAAAGTGATGGGATGAGTTCATGCATAGGTTTCTCTTTCCTGAAGGGAGTTAGGAATGCAGCAGTCAACAGAGTCTGTCCCCTGATGCTACACAATACCGCATTTACCTTCAATGGACCATCTTGTATATATGACAAGCACTTTACCTTAATTAATCCTTCTTTTCCTGTTTGGTGAGTTAAACAATTACAGAAGTTTACAATGCAAACACTGAGTATAACCTGATACCATAGGCAACCTATGGCACTGATTTTCAGTGGCACTCACACTGCCCGGGTCCTCTGCATTTTAATTTAATTTTAAATGGAGCTTCTTAAACATTTTTAAAACCTTATTTACTTTACATACAACAATAGTTTAGTTATATATTATAGACTTATAGAAAGAGACCTTCTAAAAACGTTAAAATGTATTACTGGCACGTGAAACCTTACATTAGAGTGAATAAATGAAGACTCGGCACACCACTTCTGAAAGGTTGCCGACCCCTACCATAGGGTATAGAGGTTATAAGTGAGATGAATACATGCAGCATCCTACAAGCATTTTATAAAGTTTAAACACTAAAAACATTCTTATCCATTTAACATCTAATATCTATTTTAACAATACTAACAGATAGGTAAGCAGGACTGGTTTCCAGCTATGCATTTGTCAGTGTTCAGTGAGGCCTGGGGCCTTGGCATGAGCTGGAACTTGGTCTGCCAGCATCACACCTGGGTTAATTGACCTTTCTGCCTGGTGATGCTCAGGTGCAGAATCTCATTTGTGAAGGCAATAATCAGAAGCAAACTCAAGTGTAAATAAAATGAAAATACCTAGCGTGAAAGGGGTATTGGTAAAGTACTGGTAAGATATGCTGGAAACCAAGCACAGAAAATTTTCTGATCATCTGGATATAAGACTAGAAATAAAAGCAAAGACATTTCTTAAAATGAGCTGAGCTAAAACGATTTAGATAGCCACATATGGATATTATTTCGCTAGTTAGCACCCTGGATGTTTAATACATGCATTGAATTAGGAGTTTATACAAAAATAACATTGGTGTTGTGATAGATGGGGTACCATCCCTCTGATGCTGCGTCCAGCAGTTTCTTTGGTGACTTCTAGAATTATGACAGATGCAAACTAGCTAAACCAAAAAAATCAGTGTTTTGTTGTTGTTTTTTGTTATTGTTGCTGATGCTTCCAGGAGCAGAAACAATATCTGATTATTCATAATTAAACATAGCCTTATAGGAGTTCAATGAACTAGCAGTCTCATAGTTTAAATTCAGTGTTAATTCTCTGCAACTGAAGTTCAGTTATGTCTCCTTGGTGCCTCCTTTAGCCATGTTGTACCAGGGTCTTTGGAATTTTGCCACTGAGTTTCATGGGCTTTGGATCAGAGCTCTTGCCTCTCAAAAATACAGTACAACAGCCACATTTTCCTGATGGCTAAAGACTGATCCAAAGCATGCTGAAGTGAAAAGGGAATCTTTCCATCAACTTCAATGAGTTTTGGATCAAGTCCTCAGAGAACTTGCAATTTATGAATTACTTTGACCTTGAGCTATTGGAATGGGAATTCACAGATTTCACATAGAATAATGGAAACCAGAGTTGGAAAATTGGATTTTCTCTGTATAATTGAGGGAACTAGCAAGATAGCTTTGAAGTCTGCAATCCAGGATGAGGAACCCTAAACACAGATTTCCACTGGGATACAAAGCTGATTGACAGGAGTAATATGAGTTGTACTTAAGCCCCCACATAGTCTAAAAATCAAATTCGTACTATCACAAGGTGCAGGGTAAAACAAATGGTAAATTGTTTAAAATGGAGACACGATGGAAAAATGGTGTGGAAAGAAACAGAAACGTGCTTTTGAATTTCTAAACGATTACGCATTTGATTATTGCAGATTTTTCTTACAAAGTGCTTGTTGGAGAGTGATGTGTCAGCTATAGAATAACTCTATATCAACACACACTGGCCTTCTGAATGGTCCTCCCATTGTTTTGTATATTTCCATTCTCCCTCCCTTTCATGAGTTAGTAACGTTCCTTTGTTCCCATCTCAACTACAGTGAACATGAAATTCTGATTCACCAGCACATTACTTTTCAGGGGAATGTCAATGGTACATTTTGAGCACTTCATTAAGATAACTAGCAAATTTCTTTTTTGCCTGCCTCTAGTTAGTTTAATACTAGAGTATACACAATGTCCTTTCCATTATCTTCCTTACTGATTGTAAATTGCTGCCACACCACTAAGGCCTGGTCTACACTAGGCGTTTATGTCGACTTTAGCGCCGTTACATCGACTTAACCCTGCACCCGTCCACACCACGAAGCTATTTAGATCGACATAGAGCTCTCTTTAAATCGATTTCTGTAATCCTCCCCAACGAGAGGAGTAGCGCTAAATTCGAAATGGCCATATCGAATTAGGCTAGGTGTGGATGGAAATCGACGCTAATAGCTCCGGGAGCTATCCCACAGTGCACCACTCTGTTGACGCTCTGGACAGCAGTCCAAGCTCGGATGCTCTGACCAGCCACACCCCGGGAAAATTTGAATTCCTTTTCCTGTCTGGGCAGTTTGAATCGCAGTTTCTGTTTGGACACCGTGGCGAGCTCAGCAGCAGTGGCAAAGATGCAGAGCTCTCCAGCAGAGATGGCCGTGCAATCCCAGACTAGAAAGAGGGCCCCAGCATGGACTGATTGGGAAGTCTTGGATCTCATCGCTGTGTGGGGAGATGAGTCCGTGCTTGCCGAGCTGCGCTCCAAAAGACGGAATGCAAAGATCTACGAGAAGATCTCTAAAGCCATGGCAGAGAGAGGATACAGCCGGGATGCAACGCAGTGCCGCGTGAAAATCAAGGAGCTGAGACAAGGCTACCAAAAAACCAAAGAGGCAAATGGACGCTCCGGATCCCAGCCTCACACATCCCGTTTCTACGAGGCACTGCATTCCATCCTAGGTGCGGCCGCCACCACTACCCCACCAGTGACCGTGGACTCTGAGGATGGGATATTGTCCGCGGCCGGTTCCTCGTCGGACATGTTAGCGGACGGGGAAGATGAAGAAGGAGATGAGGAGGACGAGGCAGTCGACAGCGCTGGCACCGCTGATTTCCCCGACAGCCAGGAGCTCTTCATCACCCTCACAGAGATCCCCTACCAACCGTCCCCCGCCGTTACCCCAGACACAGATTCAGGGGAAGGATCAAGCAGTAAGTGTTTTAAATATCTTAACATTTATTTATAACAGAACTTGCATATTTTAAATATTAACAATAGCTAAAGTGCTTTCAAGTATGTAAACTTTTATTTATAACAGAACAGGAAGATTTGAAATATTAACAATGGGTAAAGTGCTTCTAAACATGTAAACAGGAAAGTGCAACAAAACGGGAATCTGAACAAAGGGTATCATGATTATTGTGTCTTTGGCCGCTTCAATGTATAGTCCGAACCATTTTAAGAAAATTCAACAATGTCCGCTTCATGATTACACTGCCCAAGACGCTCCACTCTTTTGTCCCTCCAAGGGCACCTAACCCAAAAACTGGTCGATGTGTCCGGGGATAGAGGCGAGATCCCCCGGGGAGAACTCCTCATAGGCCTCCTGCAGGTGTCTTTCCAGCCTAATTATCAGGTTCTTTGGCAGGGAGAGCTTATTAGGCCCCCCGTGGTAAGAAACGTTTCCCTGCCACAACGCCAGCAGGTATTCGGGGATCATGGCCTTGCACAGCATAGCAGCAAATGGTCCCGGTTTCTGCAGGCTGTCCCGAAGTATCCTCTCCTTCTGGCTCTCCGAGACCCTCAGGAGGGTGATGTCTGGCATGACGCCCTGCTTTGAATTAGGTAGGGGAAAGTTAGTATTGGGACTGCTTGCCCGTTCCTTTACAGAACTGCAACCGCCGGTTTACAGCCACGCGGTTTACAGCCGCGAGGGGCTGGGACAGGGGCAGAGTTCATGCTTGCAGGATTGCTGCCAGCAGAGACTCGCATTGCTTTCTATGTGAAAGGAGGCCAGTGCCACTCTTAAAGTTTTAAGCAGCCACAAGTCTACGGCTTACCATGTTTGCCAGCTAGACAAAGTCCGGTGTCCTGCCCCGCTCCTCAGCTTGCCACAGCAAGACCGCAGGCACTGTAGGCGAGGGCCGAAAATTCGACCTTTTCCTCAGTGCGCGTGTGATAGGTGCTCTGCATGGTCTTGTTCACAGAGAAAGACTATGTTCTCTGTTCACAGATACATTGATCTGTCTCAGGAATTCACTCCCTTTTTCCAATTCCCACAGCCACATCTGCCCAGAGGCTAGCGCACATTAGGAGGAGGAAGAAGAGGACACGGGAAGACATGTTTGCTGAACTAATGGGATGCTCCCGAGCACAGGCAGACCAGCAGACACAGTGGAGGGAGAACTTGTCCCAAATGCACCGGGCAAACATGGAACGGGAGGAGAGGTGGCGACAGGAGGACCAGCAGGCGACTCAAACGCTGCTTGGACTAATGAGGGAGCAAACGGACACGCTCCGCCGCCTTGTGGATGTTCTGCAGGACCGGAGGCAGGAGGAGAGAGCCCCGCTGCAGTCTCTCTCTAACCGCCCTGCCCCGCCACCAAGTCCCATACCCCCCTCACCCAAAGTCCAAACACGGAGGGGCGGCAGGGGCCGTGAAAACTTTCACTCCACCCCAGCGGACAGCTATAGCACTAGAAGGCTCTCATTCCCCAAAATCTGAAAAGTCCTTTCCTACCCGCCTCACACAAGACCCTGTCCAAGTTTCACCCCCCCGTTCCATGTGTGGTTGTTAATAAAAAATACGTTTCTGTTCATTACTGTTTCCATCCTCTTCTTTTGGAGGAGAGTCTGTCTGAAGGGAGGGGAAGGGGCTTGGTAATTAGACAGGACAGTCACCTTTAGCAGGGGGCAGGCCCAGCAGCAGGGCACATACACAGTGCAGTGACTAGTTACCCTGGTCAGTCTGGGAGGTGGCTTTCATGTTCTGTGGGGGGGGGGGGGTTGCTCTGTGACTTTGTGGCGGGGGAGGGCAGTTTAGAAGCATCATTAGCATCACAACACTAAACCCAGGTTTAAAACATTCCCGCGAAAACAGTAATGAAGACAACGGTGTTCATTAGCAAAACAGAACAGATTTTATTTTTTGGGAAGGGGGTGAAGGGGGTAACTGGGTAAAGAAACGGGGGCAAGTTCAGCCTCTGTGTCCACAAACTTAAAAGTCACTGGGTACCCTGCTCAGTCTTGAAACTGGCTTTCAAAGCCTCCCGGATGCACAGCGCGTCCCGCTGGGATCTTCTAATCGCCCGGCTGTCTGGCTGGGCGTAATCAGCAGCCAGGCTATTTGCAAGCTGCTATAACGATGGGGATATTGGTTTCGCTGAGATCACAGCGAGTCAGTAAGCTTCTCCATCTCCCCTTGAGACGGCCAAAAGCACACTCCACCACCATTCTGCACTTGCTCAGCCGGTAGTTGAAGAGTTCTTTTTCACTGTCCAGGGCGCCAGCATAGGGCTTCATGAACCAGGGCATTAGCGGGTAGGCTGGGTCCCCGAGGATCACTGTAGGCATCTCCACATCCCCAACAGTTATCTTGTGGTCCGGGAAGTAAATACCAGTCAGGGCTGCTCGCATGCGGGTGTCCTTGCGCTTCAGGGCAGGGGACAGCAACTCACAAAGTTCGAGGAAAGTCCCCTTCCGCATGCGAAAGTTTCGCAGCCACTGGGATTCATCCCAGACCTGAAGCACTATGCGGTCCCACCAGTCCGTGCTTGTTTCCCGGGCCCAGAATTGCCGTTCAACAAAATCCACATGCCCCATTGCAAACGTGATGTCCTCGGCGCTGGGTGTCGTGGTTTCTGACAGCCGTGTGCTACTCTCGGAGTTCAGGTCCTCACTCCGCTGCCGTAGCCTCCTCGCCTGATTTCTCTCTATCTGCCTCTGTGAAAGGTGGATGATGAGCTGCGAGGCGTTGACAACGGTCACAACTGCAGCGATGGTCGCAGCGGGATCCATGCTCGCGGTGCTGTGGCATCCGCGCTGTCACTGACCAGAAAAGTGCGCGAACTGATTTCCCGCCGGCGCTTTCAAGGAGGGAGGGAGGGCGGGTGTGACGATTGGATGACGACAGTTACCCAAAAGCACCCTCGAGACATTTTTTTCCCCCAGAAGGCATTGGGGGCTCGACCCAGAATTCCAATGGGCAGCGGGGACTGCGGGAACTGTGGGATAGCTGCCCACAGTGCACTGCTTCCAATGTCGACGCTTTCCCTGGTAGTGTGGACTGACAAAGTCGAATTACTGTCCTTGGTGTGGACACACACGTTCGACTTTCTAATATCGATTGCAAATATTCGATTTAACTAAAATCGAACTACTCTCGTAGTGTAGACATACCCTAAGAATACATTTATGAATAATAGCTCAGATTCATTGGCTTGCGCTGGCTGCTTTGCACCACTCCAGTAACACAACACAGGCATAAACATGACTTTTAACTGGTTAAGCTGGGGTTTGCATTGCTAGTGCTGCTCAAAGCAGCCAGAGTATATGGATAAATCTGATCCAATATAGTTTTCTGGGAGAGAAATATAATTGAGCTTGTATCTGAGAATGCACAGCAACAATCGCAAGTCTAGGGCCTGATCCAAAGCCCACGCACGTGAATGGGAATCTTTCCATCAGTTTCAATGGCCTTTGGATTATGTCCCTAGAAGAGCTTTTCATTTAAGATTTGATTTGACCATGAGCTAGAAACAGAGATAAAACAGAGATAAAAAGAGCTTTTAGGTTAACTTGATATTAGGTTAACTTGCCCAACTTCTTAGAAATGCCAGAACATTGTATTGAGTATATTTAAGTGCTTTATTCACTCTAGGCTTAAATACTTCAAGTTCTCAACTAGTTGTATCTCAGACATTTTTCTATGCCTTACTAGTTTGGGTGTTTTGATTTTTTTTTAAAGCCTGGATCATTCATTTTTATTTCTATCTCAAAACGATGTTTGTAAAATAGGTGGAGTAGAATCAAGTCTTACTAAAAATCAGGGATGGGGGTGTACAAAAAAACAAAGCTTCTCTGCAGGGGAATATTGCCTCTGGTAAGCACATTTCAGAGAAGCGCGGTGTGAATGTAAAATTTATAATTCTAAAAACACAGGGCCAAACTGTGGAGCGCTTACTTACAGAGTCTCACTGACGCGCTACTCCTGTTTGTAACTACTTACTAACATGAACAAGGGCTCCCCTGTAATACATATTGCAAGGCATACATTCCATGACATAGTCAGTACTCAGAGGAGTAGCCGTGTTAGTCTGTATCAGCAAAAAGAACAGGAATACTTGTGGCATCTTAGAGACTAACAAATTTATTTGGGCATAAACCCACTTCATCAGATGCATGCAGTGGAAAATACAGTAGGAAGATATATATATATACACACAGAGAACTTGAAAAAATGGGGATTGCCATAACAACTCTAACGAGATTAATCAACCAGACAATCTCTACGCAAAAGAATAAATGGTCACAAATCAGATGTCAAGAATTATAACATTCAAAAACCAGTCGGAGAACACTTCACCCTCCCTGGACACTCAATTACAGACCTAAAAGTGGCAATTCTTCAACAAAAAAACTTCAAAAACAGACTCCAATGTGAAACTGCAGAACTGGAATTAATTTACAAACTGGACACCATTAAATTAGGCTTGAATAAAGACTGGGAGTGGATGGGCCATTACACAAACTAAAAACTATTTCCCCATGCTAATTTTCCCCCTACTAAAAAAACCAGGAGTACTTGTGGCACCTTAGAGACTAACAAATTTATTTGAGCATAAGCTTTCGTGGGCTACAGCCCAGTTCTTTGGATGCATAGATGCCACAAGTACTCCTGTTCTTTTGGCGGATACAGACTAACATGGCTGCTACTCTGAAACCTTTCCCCCTACTGTTACTCACACCTTCTTGTCAACTGTTTGAAATGGGCCATCCTCATTATCACTACAAAAGTTTTTTTTCTCCTGCTAATAGCCCACCTTAATTGATTAGTCTTGTTAGAGTTGGTATGGCAACCCCCATTTTTTCATGTTCTCTGTGTCTGTATTATATATATATCTTCCTACTGTATTTTCCACTGCATGCATCTGATGAAGTGGGCTTTAGCCCACGAAAGCTTATCCCGAAACAAATTTGTTAATCTCTAAGTACTCCTCATAGTCAGTACTGTCACTGCATCTGGGAAGTGTCATCTCAAAAGGAAATGTACCAGAGAAATTGTGGAAAATATTTTCTTCCTTTTTCCTGTAATTTGCAAAACTGAGTGGAAATCAGTCAAGGACTGTACTTCATCAACAATGCCATCAAGATATGAGGAGAAAGACTGCACTAAAAACAACTTTTATTGTCCTATTTAGATCACAGAGGCTAAATTTTCTGAGAAAAAAAGAATGTGAAAATCATGTCTTCTGTTGAGGGCAGCTTCTTGTTGTCTCTTTTTATTTGTAATATATCTGGATTAACAAACACACCAAAATTAAACAAAAGAAACCCTGGAGAAAACGCTTCAGCATATTAACCCTCCTCCCTTACAACAGAGGCAGAATTGCTGCCTGCAAATAAATGCAGGAAATGTGCTGAACTGAATGGTTCTCTCAGACCTATATTAGTGGATTGCCTTGTCATTCAAAGTTGCTGGGAACAAGCTGGTTTCTAATTCACCTTACTATCCTTTCTATTTACCCCTAGATATGATAGGTCTGCTGCTCTGATTTAAACTAGGTTAGATCACTCCCTCTCTTACTGTGATTAGAGGGGACGCAGATCTGTCAGAAATGACATGGAGGGCACAGAACTGATTGCTTCCCTTTGTCCCAGTAGAAGCCCTTCAGCTAGTGTGCTACCAGACTGTGAGGGAGTGAACTGTGCACCTCATGTGCTGCATTGTATTTCAACCCCTTCATGCAATTTTTACTGTGTGACTTGTTTGTGTGAGCGTAGATGCTCCCAGTGACCTTCTGTACCTTCCATACAGTGTACATAATAGGTTTTTTAAAGACTACATTACTAACTCTTAAGAACATCTGCGTTTACCTTTCTACCCTAATCACATCTGTTTACTTTTTGTGATTTCCTGCTATATGTAGACATTGACCTTTGAGATCATACGATGTTGTTATTTTTAAATATAAGGAGGTTAATTTCAACCACAGCAGTTCTTAGTCTGACCCCTTGTACATTCAGCTCTTTCTTCTGCTCCATTGTAATGTGCAAGCATTGCTGAGTGAGTCCATGCAGCTTACATGATGTATTCCAGTATCCACTCAATCAAGCATCCTCATTAGCACCTAGCATTTCAAGAGCAATAGTTCAAAAGGGGGTCCCCAAACAATGGGACAGGAAAGGGTCTAGAAAGTAATGGAACTGGTCACTTCCCACTGCAGAACTTCTATAGACCTGGCTGACTAGACTTGAGTTAGTTTACAACCAAAGCCTATGCTGATACTGTGCGATTTTGAGTTCCTACCAGAACCACTTTCACAGCTTTACATAAAAAGACCATAGAGTATATGCTTGGAACTTTTTCCTCAAAAATCCACTCTCATTTTTCATCCAGTTTCTTCATTCCAGGTTTTCAGTTATGATTATATAAATGGTCTAGGCAACTGAAGAACATTCTACAAAAATAGAACATCACCTTTCTGATGTCTTGTTTAAAAGCATTTCACCATTATGTTATTAAAGGAAGCTATTTATTATGAGGTTTTATAAGATTCACAGCCTTTAAAAACTACAGAACAGAAAGCAAAGTCTACCTCAGTGGACTACTGAGATTTATTTTAGTATTTATTCTCCCTTTAAATATTGATTTTTTTGTTGGTATTTTGTTCCTTTCTTTCCCACTTTTTTGTGCATGCAGTTGCTGATAAAATAACATTTTAAAAAGTAGTACTAAGTGCACCTGGGCTTAAAGGAACCCTTTGTTCAAGTCGTTTGAGATAATACAGTTTACATTTTAAACCAAAGTTATATTGGGACAGTCAATGTACATTTAGCCGTACATCTGCGTTCAGAAAATTCACAGTGTGAACTCTCACCAATGCAAATGCAGCAGACCACATTCAGACCTGCTGGACCTCCCATTAAGTGCAACGTTCACTTCAGTACTCAGTAGAGGAGCCAAGAGGTTGCACAAGTGTAACTGAGAGCAGATGTTAGCCCAATAGGCAGTACATCTGAAAATGGAATCTGTACAAGCAAGTGGAAATGTTCCAAATCACTGAAAGAAATCATATCCGATTACCACCGATGGATTGCCCTGCTCCAGTTGATCCCATTTTCTCAATGATAAAACAATATATAACATGTAGAAGTGGAGATATTTTCAGTGGCAATATTGTGCCAATATTTATAACTTCAAAATGCTTGACCATAACATTCTTATGAAATATAACAGGATAAAACAGCTTGATTTACACTATCGTCATCCCTTGGTTATTCAAAGGCTCTCTCACTAACAGGCATATTGGACTTTTCCAAGTAAATAGAGCACAAACATCTCAATTACTGACAGACTGGCCATGTTTTGTCATGCAGTGATATCTCACCCTCATCTGTTAATTTAACCTGATACAGGTGTGATGCTGGCAGATCAGGTGGCAGCTCATGCCAAAGTTCCCATATCTCAGATGAGTGCTGACAAATACATAGCTGGAATCAGCCTGGCTTACCTGTGCATTAGTATTGTTAAAACAGGCATTAAAATTCTAAGAATGTGCTTAGTGTTTAGACTTTATTGAATGCTTGTGAGTCGCTGCATGCATTAATTTCACTTATAACATCCATAACCCATATAGTAAGGTAATATTTGAGTGGTTGCATTGTGAGTCTCTGACTGAGTAACTCACTGGACAGGAATGAGACATTAATTAGTGTGAAGGGTGATCACCAACAGAAGGTGTGACGTTCTTCCCAACAGGAAAGGTCCATCGACACCAGACAGACTATTGTGGGATGTTAAGGAGGACAAAAGATGTTTGTTGTTCTGCTCTCCCTCCCCCTTCCCTGTGAAGATTAGTCATGCAAGTGAATTCCAAGTATATGGCAGTAGGGGGATAAAAACCTCTACCAAGAAGGAACTGATTCTCTCTATGCTTCTTGGACTCTGTGGGAGCAAGAGGTTTCTAGGTATAAGCATGAGACCCTAGCTACTTAGCCTGGGTTAGCCCCAAGGAACATATAGAGCTTGCTGATTATAGAAGCTTCTATTACCATTTGAAATTTAAGATTGCAACTAATTTGTGTACATATAATTGCCTGCATTAAACTTGTAAATAACTCTAGTTTCCTTTTCCTATTTAATAAATCTTTATATAGTTTATTATAGGTCTGGCTACAAGCATTGTCTTTGGGGTCAGATCTAAATTGCAACTGGTCCTTTGGGACTGGGAGTAACCTGAATATTGCTGTGATTCATGTTGTAAGGGACCATCTATCACAAAGGTATGCTCACATGGGTGATGACATAGGTTGGAGTACCCAAGGGGACTGTCTGTGACTCCATGTTAAGGTTGTTATAGTGCCTGAGTTTACCCTTGATAATTGGTTGGTGAAATCTAAGTATAGAACTCTGAACCAATTTGCCTGGGTTCTTAACAGTTTGCACTTAGGCTGGTGCTCATGTTCTTGAATCACTGCAGGTGGCGTTACAAATGTCACAGAAGGGTCAGGTATTGGATAGTTATTTGCATCATGATCTCACACCAAGTTTACCAGCACTCTCAACATTTATATTAGCAGTCAAGATTGTTAACTCTCCTTCAGATGACTTTTCTCTTTCTGGGCCTGATTCACCAGCATCCATTTCAAGATTGCAGCTACAGCCATAATCTCCAGTAGTGATACTAGTCACTCTTTCACAGTACGTGTCATCTGTCTATGATCCTCTTTTTACTGATTCAAAACTCCATCCAACCTCTTCAAATTTAGGCCCCACACCTGCACTGTCCCCTCTTTCTTGGGTTTACTTCTGAAACCTACATACTTCAAATGACCTTTCCCAAGTTTTAAACAGCTAAAAAGGTTATAAATTTCCACTTCATTCAGAACAGAAAGTTACTCAGAAGTGATAACAACTTACCTGGTCAGATTGTATCGCATTTAAAAACACACAAAAATTATCTTTGAAGAGTTTACAGTATTTAATTTAAACAATGCAGACAGATACATCAAGAACAAAATGACCAATCAACTCCTAAATCATATTCCCAGAATCATAGAAAGGGCTGGAAAGGACATCAAGGGGTCCTCTAGTCCATACTATAGGCCTGAACTCAGGGTTCACAATCCAGTCCTTGGTGCGGGGGAGGGGAACACCTTTCTGCATCACACTTAATAAATACATGCATGCACTAATAAAGCAAATTGTTGCCTGAAATTGCTGCACCAATAAAAGTTTCCTGAAATTGCAGTTAGAAGCCTAAGGTGTTAAAAAGTTAAAATGACATTTTTTCTGAAATGCCCAGAGGACCTGATGCCTAAACTCACTAATCTCAAGGCACTGTAGCAGCACTGATAGAGCTGGTGAAAAATAGGCCTATGCAGTGCAATAGATCAAAGAGTGTGAAATACTTGTGGCAGAGATTAAACCACAATTATGTTCAGCTGTAGCACCTAAAAGAATTTCATTTTACCAGGAAATTGACCATTACAGATACCTCTGATGTGGACTCAGGACTCTACTCATGCAAAGAACATCCCGTTTTCTAGATAAATTCAGATGTATGTTGTTTTCTTCAGTACAAAAGCGTGATACTATTCAGAAGGTCTGGTCATCTGGGCACTGGACAACATACTTTTTCATCTGTGAAATCAATTCCAATTCATAAATACATGGAAAGTTATAAGAGTTCAAGACCACAATAATGAGAACAGGAAAATGGAGGATGCATAGCAAGATGAGAGGACAGTAAATTCTTCCCTAAGCACTCAGCTGACTAATGTTTCACCAAACACAGTGCACAGGTCACTTGCTGGTTTAAATAGTGGATTGTCTGTAACCTGAAGTCTTTAAATCATGATTCTAGGACTTCAGTAACTCAGCCAGAGGTTATGGGCCTATTATAGGAGTGGATGGGCGATGTTCTGTGCCCTGTAACGTGCAGGAGGTCAGATTAGATGATCACGATGGTCCCTTCTGGCTCTAAAGTCTATGAATCTATATTGAATTAAAATTCTCTCTAAATAGTGGCTACTGCAAGCTTATCACTCCCTCAGTTACCAGAAATACATTTCTCTTCTGATGGTTTGGTCATTGGAAAAAAATGTAGTTGTTTATTGTTTATAGTATTATATATCATGTTGTCTCTGTGCATGTTTATGATACTAATAACACCTCTTACTAGTCTCTAGGGACTTAGGAGTTATGGGAGATGATTAGCAACAGACTTGAAAAATTATGGAGGTAACCAGGGTTTCAGATATGGAAACAGCAAGTTGAGGTTTAAAAAGATGCAATAAAGATTGTCTCAGTTTAAGTGGTTCTGGATGACAGAAACTAGAAAGCACTGTCTTGCCAGCTTTTTTTAAAAACTAGGTTTTCAAAATTCCTTAACCTCAAATTTCCTTTTTGTATGCTCCATCAATCATTGTACTGTTTACTTTAGCTTCTTTGAACCTCGGTTATCCAATATCATAGATTATCTGAAATAAGATTATATCTCCCAATATATATAAATTACTTTGAAAATTTCCCTCAACTATGCAAAACCTTAATTATCTTAAACTATTCAATATCCCCATTACATTTGGATAATTGAAATTGAAGGGTAATCAGTTGTTGTCCTAATGATAAAATTACTTACAGCAATTAGGGCAATTCACTTAATTTCTGCTGTTTACCTCTGTTAAACCACCCCTTGAGAATGGAGAAAGTCCATTCATCCATTTCACAGTTACTGGTTGTTATTCTTTCCTTTTGGGTCCATGTTTAATGCAACTTGTTAAAACCTGTTTGGAAATTTTTGTTTCTTTAATCACAAGACTTGTTTGCGCATATGACCCAAGGAATTGTTTTCCTTTCTTATTTAAGATCTGCTTGCATGATTGCTGTGCATAAGCAACTGAGTTTATATTTCTTAGTTAAGATAATAATAGGCCAAATTCTGCACTCAGCTCTCATGAAAAACTCCCATTGACATAACTACTGCTCCCTCCTCAATAAACAAAATAAATAAATAAATGCAAAAAATAAAGTAGGCCCAAGCTGAGCTCCTTATACCCGGAGAAGGGTGAAGAGTGGAAGGCTCCAAAAAGTCCACTAGAGACCTTGCTATACATTCTAACTAAGAGAGAAGTTTGTGGGAGATACCTGTATTGTTTTACAGATATGATATGTCCCTCCATTGCCATTGTGTTGTTTGCTATAGGATTACTAAGGGTTGATCCAGACTATGTTGTTTTGTAGGCCTGCAGAAAACCAAAGGCTTTAGATAACTATATCACTAATACTCAGAGGACAATACACATGTCAACACCTTTAAACTTTTACCCTGTCCATCAGCAACCTGGCTGTGGTGGGGAGGAAAGTCCAGGCAGGAAACTGGAACAAAGATCATTGAAACAGATCAAGATTCCCCGAAGAACAGGAGAGGGACTGGGAGTTGTTGTGTCTGCTTGAGGGCCGCAGAGTGACACAGAGACAGGCCCTGTGCGGTGTGTCTTAAGCCGTGTGGCCTGCATAAGCTATTGGGGAGATGCTAAAATTTAAGCAAGACAAAAGCATGTAGACTGTCACATAAAAAACTTTTCTTGTTGAGCTTTGTTCCTACTGTGAAAGATTAAAGCAACACTCTGTTTTAAACAAGTTGTTCTGAATCACTCTGTTCTCACTAGTCACAGCTCCCAAAGCTGGTAACAAAATGCAGTCAGACCTGCTGAGTTACCACAGCTGGTAACTGCTGATCACCATCTTTTTTATAACAGCCATTAACATATCCCAAGACTGTTATCAGATCCCTGACTCAGTCTTCTTTTCTCACGTCTAAACATACCCAGTATTTTTGACCTGTCCTCATAGCTCAGGTTTTCTAAACATTTTATCCTTTTTGTTGCTCTTCTCTGGACTCTTGTCAGTTTATCCATATCTTTCCTTAAGTGTGGAGCACAGAATTGAACATTATTCTCCAGCTGAGGCCTCACTAGCTCCAAGTGGAACAGGATAATTACCTCCCATGTCTTACATATGATATGCTTGTTAACAAACCCCAGAATATTAGCATTTTTCACAACTGCTTCACATTGTTGACTCATTCAATTTGTGATCCACTATAACCCCCGGTCCTTTTCATCAGTACTACTACCTAGCCAGTTATTCCCCATTTTGTAGTTGTGCATTTAATTTTTCCTTCCTAAGTGAAGTGCTTTGCACTTGTCTGTATTGAATTGCATCTTGTTGATTTCAGACCATTTTCTCCAATTTGTCAAGTTCATTTTTAATTCTAATCCTGTCCTCCAAAGTGATTGCAATCCCTCCCAACTTGGTGTCAGCTGCAAATTTTATAAACATACTCTCCACTCCATTAGCCAAGTCAGTAAGGAACATATTGAATAGTACCAGATCCAGGATTGACCCCTGTGGGACCTCACTAGTTACATCTTCCCAGTTTGACAGTGAACCACTGATAACCACTCTTTGAGTGTAGTCTTTCAACCAGTTGTGGCTCCATCTTGTAGTTATTTCATCTAGACCACATTTCCCTAGTTTGCTTATGAGAATGTTGTGTGGGACTGTGTCAAAAGCCTTACTAAAAATCAAGATATGTCTCCTATACTGCTTCCCACCCATCCACTAGGCCAGTAACCCTATCAAAGAAGGAAATTAAGTTGGAGTGGCATGATGTGTTCTTGACAATCCATGCTGGCTATTCCTTACAACAAATTGATATTTTAATAATTTGTTCAAGTATCTTTCTAGAAATTGAAGTAAGGCTGACTGGTCTATAAATCCCCAGGTCCTCTTTGTTCGCCTTTTTAAAGATAGGTACCATGTTTGTCCTCCTCCAGTCCTCTATGAGTTCTCAAAGATAATTGCTAACAGCTCATTCCTGAAGAACTCTAAGATGAATTTCATCAGATCCTGCTGAGTTGAATACATCTAACTTATCTAAATATTCTGTAACATGTTCTTTCCCTATTTTGGCTTGTGTTTTTTCCCCCTTGTTGGTAATATTAAATGTGTTGAGTATCTGGTCACCATTAACCTCTGTGGTGAAGACTGAAGCAAAATAGGCATTAAACACCTCATCCTTCTTGATGTCATCAGTTATTAACGCTCCTTCCTTGCTACGTAGATGACCTACTCTTTCCTTCATCTTTCTCTCATTCCTAATGTATTTAAAAGAACCTCTTCTTTCTTTTTATGTCCTTTGCTAGGCGTAACTCATGTTGTGCCGTAGCTTTTCTGATTTTGTCCCTACATGTTTGTCCTATTCTTTTGTAATCCTCCTTAGCAATGTGTCCATGTTTTCACTTTTGTCAGGATTTCTTTTTTTATTTTCAAGTCATTAAAGAGCTCCTGAAGGAGCCATATTGGCCTCTTACTGTTGTTCCCCTCTTTCCTTTGAATTGTTTAATATTGTCTCCTTGAGAAACTGCCAGCTCTCTTGAATTCCTTTATCGCCTAGATTTTTTATATGTGATATTACTTACCAGGTCTCTAAGTTAGTTAAAGTCTGATTTTTTGAAGTCCATTGTCCTTATTCTATTGCTCCAACTCATGCCTTTTCTTAGAATCATGAAATCTATCATTTCATTATCACTTTCACCCAAATTCCCTTCTACCTTCAGATTCACAACCAATTCCTCCCTCTTGGTCAGAATCAAGTCTAAAATGGCTGTCCCCCCTGCTTACTTCCTCCACTTTCTGAAACAGAAAATTGTCCCCAATACATACTAATAACTTATTGGAAATTTTGTGTTTTCCTGTATTACTTTTACAACAGATGTCTGGGGGTTAAAGTCCCTCATTACTACCAGGTCTTGTATTTTGGATATTTCCAGTTCCACCCCACATCAGATGAAGGCAAGAGTCCTTACTCATGAGAAGGGTGGAAAGAGATTGGAGAGGGGTTGAAGGTGCAGCTAACCTTGTAACCATGACATACATGCATACTATATATACATACAAATATATAAGAGACCTAGCCCCTTGAGCCTTTGAGTTGCTCTTCTTCAAACCCCCTCCAAGTTTGTAAACATTTTTCTGATAATACGGTGTTTAGAACTGGAAATTTTATTCCAGGTGTGGTAGCAGTACTGTCATATAGAGGAGGATTCATTACCTGCCACTCTATACAGAGGTGCTTTTGCATACGCAGATATAACTGTACCAGTTGTTTTTGTGACCACCTCACCCCATAATTTGTTGTCCACTATCACCGCAGGTTTCTTTCAAAATTACTACTTCTCAGATTACTCTTCCCCCTTGAGTATGTATGTAGTTTGTGTAGTGAACAGTATTCACTATTTTGAATTAGCTTTTCCCAGCTGCATTAGCTTACATTTTTTCACTGCATCTCCTTTTGTAATATTCTAGTCACGTTTCTAATCTCTATAACCGCCTTTGTATTATTTCTTTATTCTAACTGGTGTGTGTGCGCACGTCCTCTTCATTTAGTATGATCTGCAAATTTCATTAAAGCATTGTTTATTTCCTCTCCCTGTTCATTAAGGCTTTTTATATGACTGTTTCTAACAAACAGACAGAATGCTATTTATTATTACCCTTTACATATAGTATTCTAGTCAGTTTTCAACCTACATGACTGTGTTCCTATTCAAACCAATCTGAACTCATTTTCAGTTAGATTTCTTAAGGTGCTATATAAAAAACTTCATTAAATTCCAAGCATTTTATATCCACCCTAAACCCTTACTCTACTTCTGGTATTTCTATTTAAAAAAAAACAATAAAATTTGATTTGCAAGACATGTTCCTTATTACACTTTATACAGTTGTATAGTTAATGCATTGGATTGCACCCCAGGAGACCTGAGTCCTGCTCCTGGATCTGTGTGACCTTAGACAAGACACCTGAATCTTGCTGTTCCTCAGTTCCCCGTCTGTAAAATGGAGGTACTGGTTATTCCCTATTTCAACATAGTATTATGAGATAAATCCATTAACGTTTGTCAGAGGTTCAGGTACCGTGATGATCAGTGCCATTGAAAGTCATAAGTACCAATGCTGATGTTACCTTCTAGATAGAATAAGACCTTGTCTGCACACAGAAGCTGCAAATGGTTTAAAAACTGATTTAGTTAAGCCACTGTAAACTCCTGTGTTGACAGTGTGATAGTTGAGTGGCAGAGGGGTAGCCATGTTAGTCTGGATCTGTAAAAAGCGACAAAGAGTCCTGTGGCACCTTAAAGACTAACAGATGTTTTGGAGCATAAACTTTCGTGGGTCATGCGTCTGACGAAGTGGGTATTCACCTACGAAAGCTTATGCTCCAATACATCTGTTAGTCTTTAAGGTGCCAGAGGACTCTTTGTTGCTTGTGATAGCTGGTGCTTGCTGGAATCGTCACCTAGTGGCTAGAGGGGGTTGTTCCTTTCTTAATGCAGAGGGTGATTGGTAGGGGAGCCCCGGCTCTCACACTCCACCAGGCTCCAGTCCAGAGCCTTATGAGGGTTACCAAATGTCTGGCACCCAAGAGCACCTTATGTTTGCCCTCCTTGGGCTACTTCCTACCCCCCATTCTATTGTCCAAGTTTGGCAGTCTCTAGCAAAAAAGTAAGGACAAAAAAGGGTACTAATTGCACCTTCAGTCTGCCTGGGCTCAGCAGGTAGGCTCCTCTTTTCCCAGAGAGGCTTTTGCCACATCCCTTCTCAGCAGCTCCCAGGACAGTTCTTTCTCCCTGCCTTGTCAGCCCCTTTCTGAGCTGTCTGGCTTCCTTTTAAGCTCCACTTCCATCTGGCACATGCTCTGCAAATGCAGCTGGGTGAGTGTCCAGGCTCTGAGTTGCTCTTTAACACCTTCAGTCCTACCATGGGGTTTATACACCCCATCCCAGACACTCTTATATCAAATATCAGTTTAAAACTTGTTACATCCATTTAGCTTCTACCTGCAATTTTACCAATGTAAATCAATTTTAAACCAAAACACGAGTGCTCATACACGAATTTGCACCTGTTTAACTAAATCAGTTTATAAAACACACTGGGTAGGTGAGGTAATATCTTTTATTGGACCAACTTCTGTTGGTGAGAGACACAAGCTTTCAAGCTACACAGAGCTCTTTTTCAGGTCTGTAAAAAAAAAAACTAAAAATCGTTCCATTATGGTTACAGGGCTAGCTGGACTCTCCCCTCTCCCCCTTCTTCTGCTTTCTGAGACACCCCCCCCACCCCCAGCTCAGGTCTTGGGCATCTTGCTGTTACCTGTCTGAAGGTGGAATCTTGTGATTCTTCAACTCTTAGATCAAGACCTTGGTACCCTATCCCAGGTACCAACCACTTGTCACCCTGCAGGACTGACTGAATTTTGGTCATTCATGTAGCCATGCTTGTCTGTCTCCTCCCGACTGCTTCAAAGAAATCCCCCATCTTCTGTGTGAGTTCTGAGCCCAGTTACCATAGTTTCTTTGTTGTTTCTTGAGGGTGAAGTCTCTTGGTGCTTCAAACTAGGTTTTTCTGGTCAGAGGGAGCATCCATTAGGGCTTATCTAGGAAAATGTCCCCATGATGGCTGCTCCTTTATTTAGGCTCATGAAGTCATGAGTTTTCGTAACTTGCCTGATGACTGTCTCCCTCCCTCTGAGTGAGGGCGTTGAATACTCTGAGTATATAGGGAGCTGAGGGGACCCCTTTTGGTCTAACCTATAACCGTAAAAGTCAAGCACATAGACCACATTTTGGATACAAATCAAAATATGCAACTACTAGACACTTGTGCTCCTTTTTTGCTACATGCATCTTTAATTAAACCAATGTAACACTGGGTGTAGAGCAGGCCTAAATATCAAATATCATCCTCAGTTTTTCTCTCTTTGAAAAGTGACTAAAAGGAAGATCTTTCTTTAATACTGGAGTGATGAAAACTAGTCTAATGTAACAAATTATTATGGGTTGTTAGGTTCTGGATAAAGATCCATCATTATGTCTATTTTCTTTATGTAACATCAGTGCATCAATGTGATGAGTGGGTGGGTTTCAGTAAAACAAGAACTAGGCCAAAAATTAAACCAAGCCTTTCACATTATCTTTCATTTCCATGGGCTTCTGAACAACCTAGTTCCTAGAGGAGAGTTCCCTTGTCCATCTGCAGTCAGGCTAGAGGAGGATGTGACTCAGTTATGCGCCTGTCTTGTAGTGCTAGATACACACTAAGGTAATATTAGATAAGATGGCAGATACCAGAGGCATTTACTCAGCGCACCAGTGAGCATTCCTAGTTGATATTGCTACTTCACATACCAGGATTAGTAGATGCTGACTTTTAGGCTGTAATGGCAGGCAATGTTGGGTGGTCAGGGATCTTCCCATGCCAACAGGTCAGCAACAGGGGTAAATGGCTGCTGGCAGAGTCAACTGCTGTCTTCAGGGGATCATACTGGATGTAATTATGTCCAAAGTGGTCTATTTCCTTCTGGAATAGCCCAAGATTTTATATACTAAACAGATAAGAGTGGCTGTGGGCTCAATCCACCTCCCACTGAAGTCAATGGAAAGATTTCCATTAAATTGCAATGGGAATGAGATTAGGCCCCAAGAATTTAATTGCTATTGAGAGTAGCAAGCAAAGGTCTCCAATTCCCTCCATTTACTTAATATACCACATGTGATTACATTTCTCTTTATATTCACTATTGATGGAATCCTGGCATGACTGGCTCAATCCTGCTTTGCTAAATAGACTATAGCAAAAATATGATGTCTGGGAATTAGCTGCACATTACAATCTGACATATGCAGCTTGCAATAGGGGGTAATGTAGGTGGATGCGGATGAAGGGCTCCATATGGCACACATGCGCTTTTTTTTTTTTTTTTTTTAAATCATGCTGTTGCTTATGCTAGGATAAGCAGCCAAATATGTATTTTTTCCGATTGTATGTTGATATGCACATTTTTCTCATTGCTAGAAAGATATTTCCCCTTGCCTTTGAATTTCAAAGTGTATTTTCAAAATGTGGCAGAGTTAACATGACGAGGGCTTATCTTTAAATGGTAAGCTACGAGAGTGACTTTATGTAGCTCTTGTTATAAGGAAAGCTGGTCAGGTTATAGAGAAATATTACTTGAAATATAGAGATATTAAACAGTCTTTTTTGTTAAAGTAACACAATAGCTGTGATGGTGCCACCCATAAGGCTTTATGGAAATATGCTTATGAATGTATATATATATACACATATATATATATATATATGCCATATGTAGCATAAAACACGTTCTAGTTATGTTTATATATATATATATATATATATATATAACTAGAATGTGTTTTATGCTACATATGCCATATAACAGATCTCTGTAAAGGTCATGATCTACTGAATCTATTAATCCTATGTGTATGCATGCATCATTTTTGTATTCGAAGTTATGAATATTGGCTGCATACTTGTTTGATTCTAAGTAGGCTGTAGTTAAGCAGTTGGTCAGCTTCCTGAGAAAAGACTATTCTCAGTAAGTGCCCAGTCAAGAAACACTTAAGCCAACAATGAACTTGGAGACACCAATCCACATCTGGGTTTTCCCAGGAATGTGGCTTGGCTGGTAAGGAACTCAGTCATGCATGGACATGTGACTTGCCCAGGTGACTCCAAAACTCCATTTTTGTAACTGGACTTTGCATAGGAGGGGGTCTTCACCCACAAGAGAAAGTATATTTAAGCCCAGGGGAGACGACTCCATTTTGTCTTCAGCTGGCAAAAGAGAGAGCCTCTCCACCCCCAAAGATACCTGAAAGAAACTGGAACAAAGGATAGTGACTGCAAGGGGTGTGAGTGATTGCTGGACCCAGACTAAAAGGAGATTAGTCTGTAAAAGGAAGCATTCTGGAACTGGTGAGGATCTTATCCGTATTCAGTTGGATTAGACATAGACTGGCGTGTTTTATTTTATTTCACTTGGTAATTCACTTTGTTCTGTCTGTTACTACTTGAAATCACTTAAATCATAGAATCATAGAATATCAGGGTTGGAAGGGACCTTAGGAGGTCATCTAGTCCAACCCCCTGCTCAAAGCAGGACCTAATCCCAACAAAATCATCCCAGCCAGGGTTTTGTCAAGCCTGACCTTAAAAACCTCTAAGGAAGGAGATTCCACCACCTCCCTAGGTAACCCATTCCAGTGCTTCACCACCTTCCTAGTGAAAAAGTTTTTCCTAATATCCAAGCTAAACCTCCCCCACTGCAACTTGAGACCATTACTCCTTGTTCTGTCATCTGGTACCACTGAGAACAGTCTAGATCCATCCTCTTTGGAACCGCCTTTCAGGTAGTTGAAAGCAGCTATCAAATCCCCCCTCATTCTTCTCTTCGGCAGACTAAACAATCCCAGTTCCTTCAGCCTCTCCTCATAAGTCATGTGCTCCAGCCCCCTAATCATTTTTGTTGCCCTCCGCTGGACTCTTTCCAATTTTTCCACATCCTTCTTGTAGTGTGGGGCCCAAAACTGGACACAGTACTCCAGGTGAGGCCTCACCAATGTTGAATAGAGGGGAACGATCACGTCCCTCGATCTGCTGGCAATGCCCCTACTTATACAGGCCAAAATGCCGTTAGCCTTCTTGGCAACAAGAGCACACTGTTGACTCATATCCAGCTTCTCGTCCACTGTAACCCCTAGGTCCTTTTCTGCAGAACTGCTGCCTAGCCACTCGGTCCCTAGTCTGTAACAGTGAATGGGATTCTTCTGTCCTAAGTGCAGGACTCAGCACTTGTCCTTGTTGAACCTCATCAGGTTTCTTTTGGCCCAATCCTCTAATTTGTCTAGGTCCCTCTGTATCCTATCCCTACCCTCCACCGTATCTACCACTCCTCCCTGTTTAGTGTCATCTGCAAACTTGCTGAGAGTGCAGTCCACGCCATCCTCCAGATCATTAATGAAGATATTGAACAAAACCGGCCCCAGGACTGACCCTTGGGGCACTCCGCTTGAAACCGGCTGCCAACTAGACATGGAGCCGTTGATCACTACCCGTTGAGCCCGACAATCTAGCCAGCTTTCTATCCACCTTATAGTCCATTCATCCAGCCCATACCTCTTTAACTTGCTGGCAAGAATGCTGTATTACTTTCTGTATTTAATAAAATCACTTTTTACTTATTCATTAACCCAGAGTATGTATTAATACCTGGGGGGTGAGGGAAAAACAGCTGTGCATATCTCTCTATCAGTGTTATGGAGGGCGAACAATTTATGAGTTTACCCTATATACGCTTTATACAGGGTAAAACGGATTTATTTGGGTTTAGACCCCATTGGGAGATGGGCATCTGAGTGTTAAAGACAGGAACACTTCTGTAAGCTGCTTTCAGTTAAGTCTGCAGCTTTGGGGCAAGTAATTCAGACCCTGGGTCTGTATTGGAGCAGATGGGTGTCTCTGGCTCAGCAAGACAGGGTGCTGGGGTCCCAAGCTGGCAGGGAAAGCAGAGGCAGAAGCAGTCTTTGCACATCACTTGGCAGTTCCCAAGGGGGGTTCTGTGATCCAATCCGTCACAATAGCTTCTTCAGTATATTTTTTAAAAATAATTGGGATATTATTAATAGTATTTATTAAGAGTTGACAATAGCCACGGTGCTGTACAAGATTGAAAATAAAAATATTCCCACTCCAAAGAAGTTTTTGGAAAACCAGAGCTAGATTCTCATCTATTGTGAACTCGCATAGTTCCATTGATGTCAATGGAGCTACACTCATTTACATAAGCTGATGATCTGGCTCAATATCTGTAACAACCGCCATCTGAGGGTTTTTTTTATTATTTGTTTTGTTTAAGCATAAACGTTTCTAGGGAAGATAATTCAACAATGCCCCAGTCCTCCCATTTCAATCTTGCCAACAAGTTGGGGAGGGATAATCTCTTTCCTTCAAAGCAATACAGGACATATAAAAAGTAGAAATAATCAAAAATTACATTTATTTGAACCTACTAATTCTTATCATATGATTTTTATCCAGCAACTTTAGGATTTTCTCACATTGGTTGTAAAGGAGAAGGTGTCACTATATTTATCTAAGGTATTTATATTCCCCCTCAATCTTGTAATACAATTTATCCATACAACACCCTTGTGAGGGAAGAAAGTGATTTTACAGATGGGGAACTGAGGCACAGAGCAGCTAAATGACTTGCCCAAGTTCACACAGGAAGTCTGTGGAGGAGCAGATATTGAAACCCAGGTTTCTGAAGTCCTAGGCTACTCCCCTAACCACTAAACCAATCTTGCATCCTTCCAAATGTAGAGTTGCTGATATTTTACAAACACTGTTAGAATTGCCATGTAGAATTCAAGAGAAGGTTAATTGTCCAAAGGCAGGGAACACACTAATAGATAAAGGAATATTTTTTAAAACAGGCATGCATTACAGATTTATCAGTCTATTTCCTGACTGGATTATCATAATCAATGCTAGAAAGGCTATATATTAAAAGGAATGTCACTGTATACATCTGACTGGGCTGTGTCTCCCTTTTTGAAACAGATAATGGTATACATGAGTCTCTGTGCTCCCAGATATCTATGCAAGTAAAAATTGGAACTTCGGGTTGTAGAGAAAGCTTATAAATGCAGACATTTGACCCAGGAAACAAATTCATCTTCATAGATTCCACTTTCTAGCAGGAAAAATGACTCTGGCTTTAGTAATTTAGTCTATGTGGTTAAATTAAGATTAATTTGCCATAGCAAACGGTCAAATTGTATCATAATATTAATATTAAGGCTGGTTGAAAATTTTCCATGGGGGGGGGGGGAAAACTGTTAATCGGAAAATTGGGTTTGCTATTCAATTAAATGTTTCATGAAAATAGGCTGCTTCCCATGGAAAATTTCAACTTCTCATCAAAACACAAAACCCCCAAAATATTTTGGTTTGGTGGTTTTCAACAAAAAACTTGAGAACCCCCACACATAGACACCCCATTTTCCCCACAGACTCTAGTTAACATCAATATATATTCTAATATCCAGATAAGTAATTTTCTTCAACTAATCTCATAATTATCTATGTAATCCAATGTGTCCAGCGGAGAAGATTTATGCCAGTATATCTTGACACACAGCTGAAATTACATACAAGTGCCCAGCCATTCCATGGCAAGGTATGATCTTGTCAGATTTCACAAGTGGACTTGGTCAGACTTGACTGGAAGACTGCCAGGAAAATAACAAAGGATCTGCAGAAAGTGGTTTTGGTGCCTAAGGCAGTAGCAGATTGGGCTATTGAGCAATCATTCTCTGCTCCCCATAATCATTCATTCTTCCACACAGAACTAGAGGGACGGGATTTGGAGACTGCAGCTGGTGGGATTTTATTTAGGACTCAAGCATAGCACTCTCAGAGTTTCTTCTCCCCCAGTCTCTGTCACAGGGTTTTTCTACTCCTGTCCAAGAGCTAATAGGAGCTGGAGAGTCTTACACCATTGTGATGGTTCTCAGGGTACTCATGACTGAGAGTCCCCTTGTTATCCGCACCCCCAGCGAGAGGGAGACTTGCTGGTGCTTAACTGGGTGTCGGTCCCCTGACATCACCAGCCTCTTAGCTACCCAAACAATCTCCTTTGGGCTATGCCAGCCTTACTTTGCTCAACAATAGGTGTATCCCAGTCCCTGAGCCCCTTCAAAGAGAGTTCCCCTGTAGCATCCAACTCCTTTTCCATTATGCTCACAGAAATACCAAGTCTACTGTCCCCAAGGGAACAGTGTACACACCAGCTTGCATGATTCAACTCAGGATCAGCACCTTGTAGAATACCACAGCACTGAGATATATGTATAGTGACAACAATAAGATTATTATCAAAAGTTCAAGAGTCAAGAGATAGTGAGAAAGGATAATGGAAACAAAAGGGTTACATATAAAACAAAATCATAACACTATTTGTAGAGACTAAATTTAACTCAAGAGGGTAACCATCTCTCTGAAGAAGTTAGTCTCACCCAAATATCCTTTGCAGAGTTTCCAACCTGTTTTTGTGAATGTAATCACGCTGCCTGATTACCTCCTGGGGGCAGGATAAAGGGATGTCTTCCTGGACTTCTCCTTATATTCCCCAAAGTTCATTGTCTGTACCTCAGAGTCAGTCAGGATTTATTCTCTGGTGTAGCTTATTCTCTGGTGTGCTGCCTCCCCATTGATTTCACATCTCCCCATTGACATCCTAGGTCAATGACTCTCCATTGTATTAGCTTACAATGGTTAGTTTATATACCAGAGAGACAGGTGAATAAACATCCTTTGTCTGACAGAAAATTGGTTTATCAACTCTGCCTTGATACAGACTTTAGGACCATATTTTCAGTATATTCACATAATGCCTTACATAGTATCTGTATGCACATTTTACAATGATATTATAACCAGTGTGATCCTGGCTTTCATTTAAGATCTCACATAATATTCTTTGATGAATCAGAATCAGGATCTGGATATTCTTGTAACCTCCTTGCCAGTTAGCATTGAGGGGTTCTTAGGGTCACAACCATTCTTTCATAATACGTACTATGAGGAGAAGCCATAGTTCTTTATTCCCTGCTACCCCAAAATTGGAGGTCAAGCTGGAGAGAGCATTGCCAAAGCGGTTTCTGATCTTTCCCTCGCCTCTGCCATGTTGGAAGCATAAGCAGGATTTCTGCCTGGCAGCTGAAATGCCACCACCAGCTGTTTAGCAGAGCAAATAGACTGAGGTTTATTAGAACCACAGGTTTCTCACAAAGAAGCCTAATTTTGGTACATTTGTCAACACAAACATCTTGAAATCATAAAACTCATAGACTTTAAGGTTGGAAGGGACCATTATGATCATCTAGTCTGACCTCCTGCACAACATAGGCCACAGAATCTCACCCACCCACTCCTGTAACAAACCCCTAACCTATGTCTGAGTTATTGAAGTCCTCAAATCATGGTTTAAAGACCTCAAAACTATCCTTTTGTCTAGCCCGACTACCAGGCAACTTCTCCTGCTCCCCTTTAAGTATCTGCTTTTCCAAGTGCTACACTCTAAAAATGCAGAAGATGACCTAGAAAGGATTGTCTAGTGGACAGAGTACTAGGCTGGGATTTAGGAGACATGGGTAGAATTCCTGGATCAGCCATAGGCTTTTTGTGCAACTGTGGGTAAGTTACTTAGGAAACTGAGATACAGTGAAGACTGTTTAAATTAGCAGTAGAACCTCATAGGGGTGTTATGAGAATAAAAGTCCATTTGTGACTGTGAGGTTGTAGACAATATTAGGGCCTTGTAAGTACTGTATCTAGGTAGGGGGAAAATGAAGATTCCTCAAGAGAAAAAGAATCTTAGAAACTAGTTTGAAATATGATTTTTCTCAGTCAAGATCTGAATAGTAAAACAGTATTTTTCTAACCAAATAAAAATGTGCCATGTCATAGACATTGTGGAGAACTGTTGCAATAAGACTGAACAAGTGAACTCAGGAGTCTGTACCACTATTAATACAAGCAGGTGACTGTATTTTCTGGGTAGTGAAAGACTCTTATCTTCCTCATGCAACAAAGCCACAACTTTATTTTATATTACACTTCAAAGGCATTGTAAAGAATGGTAACAACTTACTCCAAAATTGCAAGGAATTTAGTAAAATAGTATGTGTATTTTTATCACTGATCTTTTAAAGGAATGTCTGAGCAGGATGCAACCACTGTAGCGTTCCAGGTTCACACAGATTGACCTAGAGTTTTCATTCAAACATTCTGTTAAAAGCTGCTAATTAGAAAAACAGGAGCAGAGAACAAACTTATCTGTACTGCTGTGGGAAAATGAGAGGAAAGCAAATACAGATGAATATATATCCCTCTTATAGAGCTTTACTTTCTGGAAACATTAACATCTTACAGTATTGGGCCAGAAAGCACAGTTAGTGTAAATCAGTGGAACTCTATGGACTTCAATGGAGTTTTGCTGATTCACAGCCACTGATTTAGCTAGCTCAAAAGATAGAGGGAAAAAAAAACATACATTTCTTCATTTCTCCTTTCAATATCTCACAAACCGTTTGTCTCTGAAGAAGTTACTATCAAAATGCCACTTCAGAGAGCCACTTATTTTGAAGGAGAAAGAAATAAAAGTGCATGCTTAGAACCAATTATTTCTCAAAACAACACATTCAAATACTGCAAGAGCCCTAGGTAAAGCTAATAATGGATAGTCTGCGTGACAAAAGGATAGCTTATAGAAGAAAAACAAATGATCATGATCTCTATCTAAGCCACCAGATAATTACTTCAATACATTGGTTAGATTAATGGGTTGTAAAAATGTGCCCCTTTGAGCACACACAAATTTGATGTGTCCACTATTTCAGCCATAATATTTCAATTGTCCACAACACTTCCTGTTAGTCAGAAAAAACCCCTACAGAAAGATCCTAAGTTAATTGAGCCTGGATCCTGTAAACAGTTAACCATTTGTGTATCTTTACTTATGTGAGTAGCCTATTGAACTCAGTGGGCCCAGTAACATTGAGAACAATTACATGTGCTTAAGTGTTTGCGGCAACATGATCTAAATAATGACCTCCAGCCACTTGGATTCTGTATATTGGTTAAATTGATTAAACCAACCCCAAATTAGCAAAAATCTTTCTGCAAGAAATTATAGGTGAGGCTTCATCTAAAGTTGCCTGACACTTCCCATTATAATAATCTATTTTCCGTTGTTAAGTCTTTGCCAAATTGCAACTGCTCAAGCTGAAATTATCTACGCTGGGTGTCTGCCTCAGGCTACATTTTTGGAACATTTCAGCAAAAGTGGTTCAGCCATTTCTGGGATTTGCCACCTCTCAGATGAGTGCCCTGACCACTGAGCTGTACACTAATTCTCACACTCTGGTCCATTTTAAGCTATTAAAGTGGTTCTACTTTAATAGGAGAAACTGAGGGAGCCCCACATCAGAACATACCATCACCAAGTGGTTAGAACGCTCATCTGAAGGGTGGCATAGCCCTTAAATCTCTTCTCCTCGTCAAGCAAAGGGGGGACTTGAACTGGTTGTCCTCCACATCCCAGGTGAATTCTCTAACCACTGGACTAAATGTTATAAGGAAGGCCTCCTCCCTCCCCTTATGGCTGTTTTGTTTTCATTTAGGCAGCCTCTGAGTCCACCTACCACATGCCAGTTAGGATAAGGATCACGTAGCTTCCCTGGTTCAAATTGCCAACAGAGTTAACCACCTTCCTGCAGCGTGGATTTAGGCACTTATCTCAGAGAGGGGCAGGGCTTAGTGCCAAGAATTCTTCTGTCAACCTATTCCTGTCTACACTGGTGGTTAGGTTGACTTAATGATGCCACTCGGGGAGTGTGGAATTTTCACACCCCTGAGTGACATAGTTAAGCCAACTTAACTTTCTACTGTACACCAGGCATTAGAGTCTTTAAACTGTGACTGGATATCGTTCTAAAAGATACACTCTAGTCAACTACAAGTTATCGGGTTTTAGAGTGATCACTTAGATAGTATTGGAAATATAATCACCTTTGCTGCAGGAATTACTGGGTATAATTCCATGGCTTGTGTTATGCACAAAGTCAGACTAGATGATCATAATGGTCCCTTCTGGCCTTAAAATCTATTAATTCTTTTCAACATTATTAGAAAGTATTCAAAGACCAGTGGCACTCAGAACCTACTGGGCTCAGTCACTTTCCTTCATATGGTGATGCTCATTGCTACATACCTCGCTGTTCTGCTAACATATCTGAGCAACTCCTTTATGAATCTGCAGCGGAGCAAAGTTATTTATGTAAAATTGATTAATTTTTGGCCAAAAACAATTATAGTAATGTTTCATTTTTATTGTATTAAACTTTTCATATTTATAATCATAGCACAAAGAAGTAAAAAATAACAGACTATGAAGGTCTAAAAGAGTGCTGACAACATATGGCTGTCTGAAAAATAGAAATTTTCTCCAATTATACAGACCGGGAACTCCCAAGTACATATTGGCAGATCCACAAATGGACCTAGGCATTCCAATGCTGAGCATCACAGTGCTTAGAGGACAACACTGCAATCCACAAAGCCTGAGTTAGGCACCTACGTTCCCTATACAATGAGTAGGAAGACATAAGCGCCTTAGAATGCAATTCACAAAAGCCAGCATGCTAGGTAGGGAGCCACCTAAGCATCATAATGGGAGATGCTTATGAGTGGAATGTGTAAGCTCTGCCCTTTTCTGAGATAGGCACCTATGCACAGGTTGCAGGGAGGTGCCCATCTCGGCTTGTGATCCATGAACAGGAACCCCTGTCCTGGACTCAGGTGACTTAGGGTAGGTCTACACTGCAATTAGACACCAGAGGCTGGCCTGTGTCAGCTGACTCCAGATCACAGACTCAGACTAGAGGGCTGTTTAGTTGCTTTGTAGATATTTGGGCTCATGCTGCAGCCCGAGCTCTGGGACCCTTCAACCTTGCAGAATCTAGAGCCCGGGCTCCAGCCCAAGCCCAAACATCTACTCTGCAGTTAAACAGCCCCTTCACCCGACCCCAAGTCATGATGGCGTTTAAGTCATTTCTTGCAGCGATTAGTTAGATGCCTGCCTTGCTCTGCACAAAATGGCAAGAGGAAGGAGAGGTAGTGCTGCTGCTGCTGCCGCCACCTCCGCCCCCGTCCCACTTTGCATTGGTTAGAGCACTCATCTGGGATCTGGGAGCCCCAGGTTCATTCCCCCAGACACACTTGTTGCCAGAGAGGGAGAAAGGATTGGAACAGGGCTGCCCCACCTTTCAGGATAGTGCTCTAACCCCAAGCTATAGAGTATTCTGATCTGGGCTCCTGCACTATTACAGGGAACAGCCATTATTGCTATTGTAAGGGTAAAAATGACAGAATGGTGAATCGAACTTTGAACTTCTCTAGAGCTGATTTTTTTCACAGCCCAAAACAGTTGCATTAACCTTGCATGTCTTATTCCACTCTACCCCC
>NW_020665057.1:2162999-2299418 GCF_002925995.2 Terrapene triunguis | reverse complement strand
CTGGCTGGAAGGGCTGGAATTGATATCTTGTTCAGATAAAAAGTTTACGTTAGATTTAAGATTTCCTAACGCAGGCTACTCAACCCTCCCTTGTCCTATAGTTATGCATTAGATACCATTTGCAATAGCACCTTTAGCCTCTTTACAAATACTAGCCTGCCACAAATTCCTACTCTGTAACCTCCTGAGAGGATCTCATGTTGTCTAATCTCTTACGAAAACAGGTGCCAGCATAAAACCCATCATTGTACCCCATGCTGAGGCACATTCTGGCAATGCCAATAATACTGTCTGGGTCTGGAAAAATCTGGGATAATTAGAGAAAACTCCCAGAATTCCCTTCAGCTCCCTTCACTAGGTAGGGTAGCCATTTTGGAAATTACCCCAAAACCCAGCTCTTAGCAACAATATTGGGGACTATTGCTCCAGAATATACTAGTGCATCCAGTCTTTTAGGTCATCCACACAGAGGACCCCATAACAATTATGTCAGAAGCAGCATAGAACATTTCTTTCCAAAACACTTCAAAGGACAAGTGATACATCCCACTCTTCCTTGAATTCTAGCTCCCAGCAATGGTTTCCTTTTTTAAAGAATATTGCAAAGGCAGAGGCCCAAAGTTTTCAAACATTTACATGGACTTCATTTTTATCCAGCTTATTTTGTAAAATGAGTTAAAAAGTATTGTGTTATGGTAATTGTGATGGGTTGGATCACAGAAACCCCTTGGGAGCTGCCACCTAATGTACCAAGACTACCTCTGCTCCTGTTTTCCCTGCCAGCTCAGGACTCCAGCACCCTGTCTCATCATTAAAATCTTTACAATTTTTTTCCATATAATTATCACGCCGGTATACATAGTACGTCTTATACTTTGGATAGGGAGTAGCCATGAATACCACACAACGCTTTTATGACTTGCAAAGGCACTTGTAAAGATTTTAGTGGTGACCACCATACTTGATTAACTTAACGAAGAATACATTTCTTTTCACTTGTGAGGCTTGATGAACTATGGCTATACTATTTCCATGGTGAGTCACATCATAGTGCAGAGCTCTCAGTCTATATTGATTAATATGCCATTTTACATTTCTTATGAATAAATATTCCTGCTGGCACTGACTCTATTGATACTGATTTCTTTATAGTAATTATTACTTTGTAACTCTTAATAGTGTTTAATGAAGTTATAAAGTCTATGAAAAGCAGTGTATTCTTGTGCCTTGAAATCTTTAATAAATGTAGTTAGTATTAATTTCAGGGACAGATGAATATGAGTTAGAACAGCTGGCCTGAACATCAGATAAACCCAGGATCTGAACAGCAGCTGAAACATTTTAAAGTGAGATCTTCCCTTCTACTGGTGTTGATGATGCTGCAGGAACCAGCAGCTGTGTCAGCCTCTCGGCTGTGCAGTGAGCACCTCAAACTGGAAACCTTGTACTACACAAGCAGTGCACTCTGAGGAGTCCCTGACAACGAACATGAGTGTGAAATATTTAGGCCTCAATCCTGCAAAGATTTATTCATGAGCTTAACTTCAAGTATGTGAGTAGTCTTATTGTTTTAATGAAGACATCGAGACAGAAAGGGAAAGCAATAAGGAAAGTTAAGTAATGGCATTATTCAATCTGATTCCGTCAAATACATACTGTAGATCAGTTCATAAATTCATTTGTCTAGAGACTTGATTGTTATATTTATTTGGTTTGAAATGTACAGTATCAAGAGAATGAAATGTATGGTGTTGCTGCTGGTTTTCCATTACTTCTGAGCAGCTGTAGACTGTGTACATGTGTCAATTAGAGCAGAACAAAATGAGTTCAACTGTTGAAATCGGACATCTTTTCATTCACTACCATGCAGTTTGTGTGAGTTGTAGTTACTAAGTCATGTCTGAATTCATTCTTATGAAAATATCTTCACAACTAATTAGAAACAATTGATGCTTAGGTATCACAGTGACACCACTGAAATACCTAATTGGTTGATGGAATTGAGCTTATCAGTTAGTTAGTGAGGGATGGAAGGATTTTTTAAAAAGATCTTATAAATATCTCAGTTCCTTGCGTATTTTTTGTTGGATGGTATACAATAGTGGTGAATATTTCATGAAGAAATGTCTAGCATCTCTGAATGACAAAAATCAAAACAAAATTAAACTATAACCATTTAGACCAGTTTCACAGCATATTGATTAAAAGAAATCTTGGTGCTGTGAGAATGAGGTACAGATGCCTTGATGAAGCTAAAAGCAGAGCATCCCAAATACTGCCCCTCCAAAAGAGAAGGGGGGGGAACCAAAGATAATTGGCCTTTAAACTTCTAAGGAACAAATCCTACCCCCATCTGGAGCTGTGAAAGAGAACAGGGAAAATCTGTTGTCTGCAGCAGACATCCTGCTGGTCAGGACAGGATTTGACAGGACAGACTTGAAGGACTCACAGCAGTGAGGAGTCTGCTGTTGCTGCTTTAAAAAGGAGTAGTCTACACCCCTGGCCAGAGTACGCCATTGCCTGCAGCATATGAATTGAATGGCTGACCATCTTGGGAACACGATAAACATGCCAGCACCATAGCCAGCCTTCTCTTAAGTACAAGGGAGACATCCTGACCTCCTCTTTAGATGGTGGAGAAGTCATCGTTACCCTGTTACTGTCCACTTACATGGACCCTATAATCATATCATCTGAGAGCCTCACAACAACCCTGTGAGATAGTAAAGTAGTCACACCTCTTTTACAAATGGGGAATGGAGACAGATTAGAGCGCCAGATCCTTAACGCCTATAACTGCCAAGCTTCTTCTAGAGTTTCAGGTGCTCAGCACATCTCAAAATTCCTGAGTGTCTTGTCCAAAGTCACAAGAAGTCTGTGACAGAGCTGGGAATTGGTCTCCCTGAGTCTCAACCCCATGCCTTGTAGTTAACAAGACCATCCTTCTTCCAGATCAGCACAGGATAGAGAAAAAAGTCTAGCCCTGTTTTTTTTTTTTTTACATGTGTGCACGCGCACACACACACACTCTCTCTCTCTCTCTCTCAAAAGAATTAGACATAGGCCAGAGCCACAAAAGTCAGATCCACATTTTAAACTCAGTATTTTTACAATGATCCCTGTAAAAGTTCAGGTTCATATCTAATGAGAAACAAAGTAAAGTGGCCTTGGTTCTTATATATCCACTGGCTTTACTCTAATATAACACCATTGACTTCTGATTTACTGTAGGAGGAGAATCTGGCTCACTGCTTCTATTTCACAGGAAACTGGGCACAAACTGGCAGTATAAAAAATAAAAACCAAAATCATACACAACACTTCCATTAAATACTGTACATGGTTTTTAAGATGTCAAATATTTTAGTATAAAAGGTAAATAAAAATAAAAGTTAGCACTAGCCATCGGTTAATTCCTGCATAGAGGCAGCAGGGCATGGGGAGAGGAGATGTGGGGAGGTGCATTTGCTATAATCAAATGATCAGAGCCTTCTGCTTTATTTGAGTACCAGATATGTTGTGGTTGCCATGGCCCTGTCACTGGGGTGGTGTTGTTTTCTTTAGTGAATGCATTCTTCTGATTGAAAAAGCTGACCCCATTTGTAAGAAGCCAGAACATAGTCCTTGGTAGAAGAAAACTTTTAGGGGCTATGAGGAGTACAAGGTCTTTCAGAACTCTGCTGGGGACTCCAAAAACAAATTACATCACACTCAAGAAGCTTAACAGACCTAGGCTTGGGGAGTGATTCCCAACCAGGATTTAGAAGCAGATTAGAGGGGCATTCCTTCTTGGAAACTAATTAAAATGCAATTTAGGTAGCACAGAGGAGCCTCCAACAAGACTACTAACAATGAGGCTGGACTCTGGCCAGTACAATCTATAGAAGAGCTCTCCAATAGAGGAATGGACAAGGGGTACTCCAGATAGTAGGCCTGAGAGGCCCTATGGGGCATGATTACTATTCCATTGGACGGCTCCCAGGGTCAGAGTTAAAATACGATGCATAATTTTTCTTAATTGTCCAAGTCACTGTATTTTCACCTGTTACTTTCTGCCAGACCTAGCACTGACTGCTTTTTTACTTACTAGAAGCACCTGAGTGTTTAAGGGGAACCCACTAAGGGCTGGAGTCTGTATAGCCAAGTGATTATAGCACTTACAGCATTTGCCTCTGAGCTTGTGATATGCAGAGCCCCCATCTAATGGGAAATGATTACCACAGCACTCTAGTAATGCTCTGCAGAGGGAGGTGGACACAGTGCTCATACTTTTCTCCATGTTTGACCAGCTCTGCTTCTTACAATTGAGGATGAAAATGCTTTGTGGGTACCCAAATGCATGTTAAGTTCTCATGCAGTTCTTGTTTTGTTTCCAGCAGGGGAATGTAATTGGAATGAAAGCCAATAAAGAATAAAGCCAAAGGAGTGATGCACTGTTTCATTCTTCTGCAGATGTGGCCATGTGGGTCTAATTCTCCACTAGCTTTCCCTTTGTGGAGTCATTTGTTCCTGTGCAAAGTGGGCATAAAACAATGGTGTAAGAGGGGAAACTTTTAATTTGGTAGTATTTACAATGTAAGTGACTCCAAGAGGTGCATGGTAGCAGAGGATCAAGAGGCTCTTACCTTAATTACTGTAGTGTACTCCCATTCATTTCCCTCCTCTGTCTTTTCATTCAGAAACTGACTTCTGTTTGTTCTGAAATGAAGGGGGTTCATCAAGAGTGGGAAGTTTGTGTTTCCAGGCAGGACACAGGATGTTCGTTATTAGACAGTCTAACTGAGGGGTGAGGAGTGCTATCTGTTTGAGGTACTCATATTACCCCCTTTATCCTAGTATTTGAGCACCTCAGACTCTTTTAATGTATTTTGCCTCACACCACACTTATGGAGGTAGGGAAGTACTGTTATCTTCATCTTAAAGATGTGGAACTGAGGCAGAGAGAAGCTAAGGTCAGAGAGATTTAGCACCCCAAGTCCCATGTTCAGAAACTCAAATGCCACTCTCAGCCACTACTTAACCCTGTAGGGGCCTACGTTTCTGCTAGCAGGCATGCGTACAGCTGACTCTGTTCTGACAGCACCAAGCAGTTCACACAATCTTTAAACTAGACATTTCCTCACCTATCTTGCCTAAGGGGCCACACAAGACATGGAGGCTGTGCTGGTGCTCCATTATGCCCAATAGCTAGATCCTAGGATGTGGGAGACCCAGGTTTAAATCCCTGGTCACCCTGATGCAGAGCAGGGGCTTGAACCCACACTTCAGGTGAGTGCTCTAACCCCTGGGCAGTTAGACACCCCCTTCATTTTCTGTGAGAAAGGTGCCTCAGCCCTAAAAACAAGAGAGGTTTCACAGCTGTGACTGCTGAGTGACTGGAGTCAGGGCCGGCTCCAGCTTTTCTGCCGCCCCAAGGGGGGGGGGGGGGGGGGAAGACGAGCGGCAGCACTTCGGCGGCAGCTCAATCGCGCCGCTTCTTCTGCGGCACTTCGGCGGCGGGTCCTCCCTCTCTTCCTCTTCGGCAGCAGCTCAAAGAGGAAGAGATGGATGAGGGACCCGCCGCCAAATTGCCGCCGAAGACACGGACGTGCCGCCCTTTTGAATTGGCCGTCCCAAGAACCTGCTTCCTACGCTGGTGCTTGGAGCCGGCCCTGACAGGAGTCTCCTCCCAGAGTTAGGCACCTTTGAGGAGCAGGGCTTAGTCCACACCCCTATCCTCAGCATTTTCTACTGGCTGGCACAGGCAGCTCCCTGCTCACCTGGCTGGGTTTTGTGAATCCCATTCTCATGCACCTAACTCTCCCCATGCAGCATATAGGGAGCCCGGGTACTTAACTCAGGGCTCTGGATTGCACTAGGCAGCTGGGCACCCAAGTGTTAGCTGTCACAATGCTGAAACTAACTCCCCTTTGTGGATCTAGCTCAAAGCTACTTGCTCAAGGTCACACAGAAGTTAGTGGCAGATCAGAGCCCTGAACACAGGTCCCATTAGTATTAGACTAGGGCCCTATCCACTGTATCATTCTTCATCTCAGTACAGAACTGCTGCTGCACACTTTTTTGTCTCAGGTGGTGGGAGCATGCATGTTCCTCCTCACTTGCAGCAAATCAGTCTTCTGATTTTTCACCTGATTTGTTGAGGTAGTGACTTCTCATCTTAGGAAGACTTATTTGTCTCCACCTCCCTGAACCATACCAGATGAGAGAAGCTCCCTCTCATGCCTGATCCAAAGCTGCCACTTGCTAATTATCACATTAACTTTCCACATAAGTCAACATATTAAATACACACTGCATTTTAAAAAGCAAATATAACAATACAAGGGTCTGTCCTGGGTTTAGAAATAACCAGCATTGTGTCAAGATTAGAAGTGGAGCAGGGAAAAAACCAAGCCCAAAATTCTTCCCCTAAATTTCAGGCTCTAGCTCAGCTCTCTGCTGCTTTTACAGGCTCAAAAACCTAAGGTTTCAAGTTGCTGCTGTTCAATGAAGGGTGCAGCAGGGAATTGATTCTACCTACTCCTTGGTGCCTGAGGTGGTGTCCATGACAGACCACTGGGGAAACTCATAAAGGACTTCAGTCTTGAACATGCGCACACACACACCCCCAAAGAGAGATTACAGATCTCCATTTACCTCTGATCAGGACCCAACAGTGGCATCAGGGAGGTAACCCAATATCTGTAAGAGTTCCTGCATGAAAAGAAGCTGGCTTATAATCATTTCCAGTAAAATGGGTATACCTTAAGCAGAGAAGAATAAGTGAAATTCATCATGGGCCTAGGGTGATAGGTCACTAGGAGCTCAGGCGTGCAAGACACAGGCCTCTCAGCATGTACAAGGAAAGACTGGTCCTCAGGGTGCCCCATGATGCACAGGGAAGGTGTGAAGGCAGCGGCCAGTGCTTTGGGGAGACAACTCCTTATAGTGATATGGACAGATGGAGAGGACAATAAATACTCCACTGAGTGCCAAGGCTGGGGCTGTATCTGGGTATGCAGTATCTCACTCTGTGCAAGGGCCAGGGACAGCCTGGACCTTAATGTAATACACAAAGCCATTTAAAAAGACAATAAAAACCCTTCTGGAAAATGGGGCTTTGGTGGCTAGGCAATTTTATTGAGAACATTGACAACTGCATGCTCTGGGTTCATTTTACTTGACTTGTTAAACTGACAATGAAAACATCGGATTTATTATTCGTCACCAGTTTGCGGATGTTGGTACAGGATTTTAACATTCTCAGCTATTGTTCAGTATCATCCAGGCTCATTTCTTATTCCAGTCACAAGCCATATATACCTTCGTCCTAGAGAAATTTCCGTAGACTCCTGGCATTACATTTTAGCAGCATGGGAAACACACAGGAGAATGTGGTGCAGAGAAAGCACATGAAAGAGAGTCTTTCCTCACACTGAATCCAAATTAAAATAATTCTTTTCTCCAATATAAATTTTGTAACAAAGTACCCTACTAAACGGAAGTCCCCCATATTTAAATATCTGTACTGCGCTTTGGAAATCAACAATGGCTTCTATTCAGGCAGGTGCATGCCTTTCAGTGCTGAAGATCTGTGGGTTTAATTCCCATGGATGATCTGTGGTATCTTCATGTAACATTGCCCTGGTTTCTTACAAAAAAAAAAAAAATCATACCATTAGGTACAAAAGCACCAGTAGCACTCAGTTCTATCTTCTTATAGCGTGCCTATTGTCTTGGTGTCTGAGTAATAAACAGATTATAAATAGACCAATGGCATGCCCCGGGGGAGGAGACAGAGGTCAAAAACTGCTTCATCTGAACTGAATTTTACAAGTTATATTAAAAGAAATGTTGGGTATCTTTGGACCATGACATTTCATGCAAACAAAAATTCTGACTCCGCAAATTATGAAAAAAATGGTGACTGTTTTAGAATGAGATTACTGGACAATTTAGCACCATAGAAAAAGATTTATAGTTATGGAACTGAGTTTATATTACATTTGCTCATTCCTGTTAAAAGAAAGAGTTAAAAATACCTCCTTCTTATATAGCAATTTCCAGCAGTAGATTTCAGTGCACTTTGCAAAGGAGATCAGCATTATTATCCTCATTTTAAAGATGGGGAAACTGAAGTACAGGGGCAAAGTGACTTACCCAAGTTCACCAACAAGCCAGTGGCAGAGCTGGGAATGGAGTCCAGATCTCCTAAGTCTCATTCCAGTGCTCTATCGTCTAAGCTATTCTGCCTCCCTTATCCACACTTTTTTCTTCTTCTTGTCACAAGAGGATGAGTCAGGAAACAAACACTCCAACACGCTATTGAGAGGTGTCCTGTTGCTCTTCTGATGATTCTTCTGTTGTAACTTGCTCACTGTCTACTTATGCAACCATTTGCCACAAGTCAGGTAACTAGCTATGGAAAGGGACTAGAGAGCCACTCTTGCTTCCTTCAAAGCCAGTGAGAAAATAAACCGTATGACTTTGGGGGAAATAGGATCAGGCCCCAAATTAGTAGTCAAACTTACTCATCTACAGTCAGCCTTAAAGAAACAGTACAGAAAATGGCATTTGAAAGGATTTTATCACCATACTCCAGAGTATAGTAGAATATGCTGGACTTGGAAGACAGAATTTTTTTTCCCCTTTTATCTTTAGCAGCCACATTGCTGACAGCTTTTTTTCCTCCTCAGAGCCCTTCACCACCCCATAGTGTGCAATGCGCTGATTGGTGTTATGGGGAGAGGAAAAAACATAAGAAGCAGTTCTAAAAGGTCATTCCTGAATCATCTCAGTGATGTACTTTGCTAAATTCTCAGTGGTGAAGACTCGCTGGCTCTAAACAATGCTTTTGGTTCTCTGTTTCAAGTCATTCTGCATTTACAGAGCTTATTTCAAACAACTGAATTATTCAGAAAAAGCTGTTCGCAAGAAATCACTCCAGGTGGAGCAACAACTCACTATATTTGTTTCTGATCTGCCAGTAATTAATAAGATGGGGAACAGGAACTAGAATGATTTTTCACTAATGATGAAAGAATCAAGTCATTTGCTCTTGCCATGCTTCTCATTCAAACTTATGATAGCTTAAAGTCAGTGGAGTTATTCTGCGTTTTCACTGATGTAGCATACGGCTAGGATATCCACAGAACAAATTCTTAACATTTCTTACAAATGATTATAGTATTCCAATTCCTGCACTTACAGTGGGAGTATTGGCATGTGGCTGGTCATAAGTCTGGCCCAAGAAGCATTTTGCTGATCTATGTCATGGTGCATTGCATTGTTCTGCTTCATGCATGTTTCATTCCATTCTGAGCAGGACCAATTTGTCTAATCTTCTGCCAAGGTTTAAGGGGAGAGCATGCCACAGAGTCACTGCTCCCCACTTCTTTGGTATAGCTGGGCAGGGAGGCAATCTGCTCTCTCCTCTGATCACATTAGTGGAGATAACCAGCAAGTACACAGTTACTGCTTGATCCCCATATCACCCCTTATATCGCTCTTTCAGGATCACTACTTCAATATAGAAGTAGTGTTCCTGGGGAAGAAAGACCTTCTAAAAACACGTGTAGCTTTGAAAAAAAATGTGCATTAAATATGAAAAGACCTCACAAACAATCCTTGATATGACTCTGATCTTCCTTTCAAAGCACTCAGATACAAAGAGCAAAGGTAATTTGGACTCATTTTAAATGAAAGTAATGCAAAAGTAGCCAAAAAATACTAAAAAGGCTAGGAGAAACGTTCAGATGACATTATAAAACCTGGGAATGATATAGGCTGAGAAAGCGATGCAAGATGCTGCAGGAAGTTTTTGAAAGGTCCTAGGTTGTAATAAAGCTGCAAAAGTTTTCATGACAATTTTTGTCATCAGTTAAAATGTGTGTTTTATTTCATATTATAAATACTCCAACTCATTACAAAATATCATTTTTATTTGTAACTTTAAAAATTCACAGGGTAAGTTACTGTGGATTAAATACATTAGAAATATGTACCCTAAAAATTGATATATCTTTTTATGTATCAGAAAGTTTTAAAAAGCTTATTTTAATTACTGTTTATTTCCAATGTAAAGGAAATTAATTTGAATTTTAATCACTTAGAAATGAGAGTTAGAAGTAGTTTCAGGTACTACACCCGCCCCTGAATACACCTGACAATTTGTGGTTTTACAATCATGATTTTCTACAATGAATTTGTCCTTTTGATGTGTGGAAGAGTCCCACACAAATAAAAGGCAAAAACTGACTATACAGGGAAGTAATTAAATAAATTATATGGAGGTGCCGTCAAATGCTCAAATATATATATATTTTCCTCTACTATTTCAGTTATACTCTTAAGTCTTCCTTGTAGGAACACTAGGTACAACATTTTGGGTACGTCTTCACTTACATCCGGGTCCGGATGTAAGCAATCGGTTTTCTGAGTTCGATTTATCGCGTCTGGCTAAGACGCGATAAATCGATCCCGGAAGTGCCCCGGATCGATCCCGGAAGTGCTCGCCGTCGACGCTGGTACTCCAGCTCGGCGAGCGGAGTACGCAGCATCGACGGGGGAGCCTTCCTGCCGTGTCTGGACCGCGGTAACTTTGGACTAAGGTACTTTGAATTCAGCTACGTTATTAACGTAGCTGAATTTGCGTACCTTAGTCCAAAGTGGGGGGGTTAGTGTAGACCAGGCCTTTCAGAAGAGTTTAATGTGACTGGGGACTGGTACACTGATTTCCCAGTCCACAAAATAAGTCAGGCAGCCTTCAGTCAGTTGCAGTCCCTTCTCCCCAAGGCCAATATTATGAAAACTTATACAGAGTCCAAACAGAACAAAACCAGCAGTAGCAAAGCAAAGACAGCAACAACCAACAGTCTCCACATACAGACCTGTGGTCAGGACTCCAGCTCACACCCAGCTAGCTAAGCATCTTAGATTCTTCAGGCATATTAGAGGGTGAAACAATAAAGAAGTTGTGTTGCCTTGTTCTGCAGCACTCCAGGGAACCGTGTCCTGGGTGTAGAGGCAAAGAAAACAGAGCTCGTTTGGAGTGAATTCCTAGGGGACACAGAGTTCCCAAAACAGCAGAACAGCTACAGTTTTACTCTGTAGAGAGACCAGGCTAGGTGACTGCAATCCACAGCATACAATCTATATGCAATCCATGGGGGGACCAAACAAATCAGTGATGACACAGCAGCCAGCCAAGTTCATGAATGGAATGGATTCCTGTCCAGTCTCTGCAGTCCTTTATTCTTGGATTAGGAATAGATTCTGTAGCATCTGAGTAATAGACATTTATGGACCCCACCATTGTCAAAACAGGAAAAACCATGGGATATGTTATCATTATAGCCATCATTGTACAGAATGAAAAGGATCTTTAGCAAGATTCGGAGTTAATCATTTTGGACCAAATCCTGAAGCCTAAGTATTCAAGCTGTGTACAAGGTATTTCCTGCTGGGCTTGTAAAGCACAAGAAAGAAATCTTCCCACCAAGGCTATGGAGTCGGAGCAGAGTCATGCTGCATATCCACTGTTGCTCTGCACCCCACAGAGAAATGAATGTGACCAATGGAGTCTCTCAGGCTACGTCTTCACTACCCGCCGATCCGGCGGGTAGCAATCGGTTTATCGGGGATCGACTTACCGCGTCTCGTGAGGACGCGGTAAAATCGATCCCTGATCGCTCTGCCGTCGACTCCGGAAATCCACCTCGACAAGAGGCGGCAGCGGAGTCGGCGGCAGCGCGGCAGCGGTCGGCTTTCCCCCGTCCTCACCACCAGGTAAGCCGACCTAAAATACGCAACTTCAGCTACGGTATTCACGTAGCTGAAGTTGCGTATCTTAGGTCGGAACCCCGTTGTAGTGTAGACCTAGCCTCAGTTGTCAGTCCTTCTGCCATAGCCCTGTCCTCCTCAAGCACAGCACACTGGAAACAGGAATACCTGCAGAGTATAGCTGTGTTACATGCAGTAAGAGCACACCCTCTGTGTAAGCTCCCCACATTGTCTCAGTGCCAGAGCTCATTTTGGGGGGCTAACAAAGACTAAATCTGCTTCCCTACCCCCACCCAACATCCTGATTGTTGGGACCTTATAAATATAAAGGCTAACCTCACTTATCATTTCAAGCAAAATAAAAACTTCTGCCAGTAGTGGTCAGAATCTTGACTGACCAGTCAAGCTGTATTTGTGTTCTGAACTTTAATGAGCTTATTATATCTAAGAGCATCTCATATATGCTGGGGATAGGTGAATTAGGGGAGGGTGTTCGTTCAGATGTACCAAAGGAGGGGGAGGGTTGGAGGACCTTTGAAAATTTCCAAGGTGTCAAAGGTAACTGTCATGGATTCCTTAATTGGTTTGGGAATTCAATTTCAAAGACCCCTACACAATTCAAAGACTTCTTTGAAATGGACACACCATGTAGGAAATGGACTGTTGAAGTTTTAGGAGGAAGCTACAAAGGGTTAGTGAATTTAAGAATAGTTTAATTTGGAAATGCTATGTAGTTGTGTGCTGCAGGTTGTACTAAAATCTGAAGGTAATTTACATTGTCATAATGAACACCTTTGCCTCAGCAGTCTCAGAGAACAGTTATCAGAATCTCCAACTGTGCAGGCAATGAGATATACCTGGGTCATGTCTTTCAGTATCCCACAGACAGGATGAGACCTTGAACCATAAAAAGCATGGTGCTGTTAAAAGAGTAAGTTGTTAAACCAATAAGCTGTAATTAAGAGCTCTGACCTAGCTCATTATGCTTTCCACAGTGTTAATCTAGCTATGTCTCATTCTGCTATATCATTTTGTGATTTTCCCTTTTATTGTCACTCCCATGCTAACTTAAGTAAATCAACACTTACTTATCTGGAAGTATTGATAGGAACCATTTGAGGACAAGATTTGTAAGATGCTCCTGAAGAAAAAAAAAAAAACAAAAAAAAACCATGATGTGATCTCAATGGAGGTTAAGTCTCTGACCACAAAGAGAGAAGTATGTCAGTGTATGAAAGGCAGTGTTGTCTAGTAGAATAATTATGGAACAGAAAAGAGATCTTGGCGTCATCGTGAATAGTTCTCTGAAGACATCCACGCAGTGTGCAGCGGCAGTCAAAAAAGCAAACAGAATGTTAGGAAACATTTAAAAAGGGATAGAGAATAAGATGGAGAATATCTTATTGCCCTTATATAAATCCATGGTACATCCACATCTTGAATACTGTGTACAGATGTGGTCTCCTCTTCTCAAAAAAGGATGTACTGGCATTATAAAAGGTTCAGAGAAGGGCAACTAAAATGATTAGGGGTTTGGAACGGGTCCCATATGAGGAGAGATTAAAGAGGCTAGGAAAAGAGGAGACTAAGGGGGGATATGATAGAGGTATATAAAATCATGAGTGGTGTGGAGAAAGTGGATAAGGAAAAGTTATTTACTTGTTCCCATAATATAAGAACTAGGGGCAGCAGGTTTAAAACAAATAAAAGGAAGTTCTTCACACAGCGCACAGTCAACCTGTAGAACTCCTTGCCTGAGGAGGTTGTGAAGGCTAGGACTATAACAGGGTTTAAAAGAGAACTAGATAAATTCATGGAGGTTAAGTCCATTAATGGCTATTAGCCAGGATGGATAAAGAATGGTGTCCATAGCCTCTGTTTGTCAGAGGGTGGAGATGGATGGCAGGAGAGAGATCACTTGATCATTACTTGTTAGGTTCGCTCCCTCTGGGGCACCTGGCATTGGCCCCTGTTGGAAGACAGGAAACTGGGCTGGATGGACCTTTGGTCTGACCCAGTATGGCCATTCTTATGTTCTTAACAAAGATCTCCTGCATTCTAATCCCAGCTCTGCCAACAACTCCCTCTGTGACCATGACCAACTCACTTAAGATTTTCCCCCAGCCTTAATAAGGAGTTAATTATCCTATAGGAGTTATGTGATGAATAATTTGTAAAGAATTATACTGGGTAGTAGAAATATATTAATGTTTGTGGGGCAGACACGCTGGTGATGGAGGCCAAGATCAGTATCCAAAGAGACAGGAATGCCTAAGGAAGAAGCATTACATATTATTCTAGAGAGAAAGTGTGACCGGGGTCCCAGTGGGGGCCAGCTGTGGTCACTCAATTAGGATGAACTGTGAATAATGGGGCAGACAAACCCCAAAAAGCTGGTGGATATTCCAATACTTTGATTTACCAAGCCAGCATAAAACAGCTTCTTTATTACATTACTGGTTACTCAGAAGTCCAAACAATACAGTTCCCTTAAAGTGAACCAGCCTTAGGCCTCCATCCAGGTACTTCAGTCAAATATGATGATTTCTGGAAATCTTATTTCATCATATAAAAGAAAAAGGTTCTACCAATCCCAAAGGATCGGACACATTAACTCCCAGGTTAATGAATGTTTCAGATCTTACCCAAATACACGCTACATCCAATTCTTATTAACTAAACTAAAACTTATTTAAAAACAAAAGAGAGAGTATGGTTAAAAGATTACATTCAGACATTAATTCAATTTTTAAGATTCAGATTCATAGCAGAGATGGTGAGCTTTGTAGTTGCAAAGAGTTCTTTCAGAAATGATGATCCAGTTAGAACTAGGATCTCAGTCCTTGTGGCCTAAGCTTCCCCTGTAGGAAGCCTCAAGCAGACCTAAGATGAGCAAGGATCTTTTATACAATTTTATGTCCTCTTTGACAAGCTAGAGTTCCTCAGGGAACAAAAAGGATGACTTTGAAGGAGGTCCATCACCAGAACTTAGCTATACGAATTAACATAAGGCAATTGGCTTGTCCTCCACCATTCACAGATGATTTGCTATACATTTCAAAGAGAGATGAATACAGAGCTATCCCGTGTTTACAATTCATTTAAATGCTAGGATGTTCTTTTGATCTCTGAATTATCAGAATACAGCGTAGACAGGGACTGTTGATTACATTGTTGACCATTATCCATATACAAAAACTTGCAAAAACACAAACATTATCTCCCCACACGACTTCAAGGGTTGAATTTGAGCCATTTATTTTGCAGGATGCTTAACCCTTTTTAGCCAAGCGTCACAGAAGAGTAGGTGGACTTAGGCTCCCATCATTGTCTGTCCAGGGGGGGCAAGATCTGAATTCAGAGAGCAAAGCAGCAGAGAACAAAAAAGTGGTGCAAATGGGAAGATAGGGAACAGCAAGGATGACAGAGGATGGAGTAATATGGACCCAATCCTGTCATATGCTGATCACCTCCAATTTGCAATGAAGTCAACAGCAGTTGAGGGTGCATCACACCATAAGAATCAGGCCCCATGAAAGAGAAAGAAGAAAAAAATCATTTTCTCTATTTCTTTGAAAAGCAGTGAGAAAGAAGGTAGTCAAGTCATATAGAACAATTGACAAAAAAGTAAAAAGGAAATGGAATTTGGGATTTAGGAAGCAAGAGACACAGAACTATCAGGTTCATGAATTTGACTTGTGCTCTTTTATTTTATTGTACTTCAAAGAGGAGCTCTGCCTCTCTAACTATGGGGGGGAAAGAGTGGAATGGTGATTTGGAAAACTTATGTTATTTGAATATTCCTAGTTATTCTGGATCCCATAGCATAACCAGAGGAAAAGTCAGAAAATGAAATTTACAAGCAAAGACAATTTATAAATCCCCCCCAAAATCAAAGCAAGACTCCTGGTTTTGTGTGTGTTACCACTGGCTATTTATGTTAGATTAATATTGCTGACTAATCTGGATTTTATAGTTAAATATTAACCTAAAATTCACCAGAATACAGGCAAAAACCTCTATCCAATGGCTATTTGATAAGTAATCTGAAATTAATCAGCAGTCTGTCCACTTCCGAAGACTGAATCCATTACCACAGCTGAGAACAGCACCTTGGATGGTAGCCGAAGTAGAGAGGTCAAGGCAATAAGAATAGCAAGCAAATTTCCCTCTTACCACTAGAAGTGATTCTTGCAGGGTTGAACAATGGTGGTGGCACAAGATGGGGAAGTTTATGTGGTTACTTCCCATGCTGCACATATCCTTGACTAGAAAGAAAACGTAGGTTCTTACTTTCAAGCTGGAACCTTTCAAAAGAATTAACATTTTTAGATGTGTAGAAAATGGGAATTTTTTTAAAATTTATTAATGGAAAGAATTTTCCCTAGGTTGTACAGGGAAGCCAAATCACAGTCCAACTCACAAGCCAAAAGGAATTTATCGTGTACATATAGCCTAGTCCAACTCCTGTTGAAGACAATGGGAGCCTTTAATGAGAGCTGGATTAGTCCCATAGCTGAGATGGCTGCTACTTCATCCATAATGTTCCTAATAGAAGGATTTATAGGTAGTAATAAGCATTTGTACAGCTCTTATTTATATTTTCAAAAGAGCTGTACAAACATTAGCTAATTAATCCTCACAACAGCCCTGCTAGGTAGGAAAGTTATTATTAAGTAATTGCCTATAGCATACAACCTAGAGATTTTCCCTTTAACCTTATCTCATGCTTTCAGTTTCCACAGATTTCTAAATTGCCTCTCTGCTGGAAAACCATTTTGGTCATGACTGAATTATAGATTTATTTTACTTCATGTATAAAGATGTATTGAAATAGTTAAATTCTTAATTAATATAAATCAAAAATAGTCTGTCCTTTTATTCTTGTGTGTATAGGTACTCCGAGTTCCATTGTAAACCAAGGACATTGCATTCTCAATGCATTTGAGCTAATGAGCACTCTGGTGACCTTGTGAAAGTTAGTCACTCTTTTCACTTCTTGGTGCTGTTGCTATCCTAGCAATGAAACTGGGATACATATTTCTTTCAGTACAGACAATGGAGCCAGAGTAGATTAGCAGCTACCTGAGCTGTTGTTTTTCTGTTTGACATCTAGTATCTGTCATTGTATTTGTGTAAAGACAATTCAGTTACCTCCACAGACATAACTGGTTTCTAATCTGGAAGGAGAATTTCAGTGAATAATTGATTACCTCTAGCTTTCTCTGAGTAGGGGTCTCATGCCTATTATGTTTTAGGTGCTTGGAAACAATGGTGATGGGCACAGTACAAAAACCTTGAGCCAAATTCTCTGCTGATATAAATTGTTGCAGCTCCAATGAACTTTGGTAGGCTAGGATGCAATGAATTGGCTTCAATGGAGCTGTGTCAGTTTGCACCTGCAAAGAATTTGGCCCTGACATAAAACAGAATTGACACCATTTACTAGCTTGTGCAATTATTCATATTACTTTAGTGTGTAGGAATCCCATTCATGGACAAAGACCCCTTTGTGCTAGGTGCTGTACAAACAGAACAACGTCCTAACTTCAACAGGAGCACAGGAACTTGACTTGAATGTCAGGTCAGCACCTATAGTGATGGCAGGGCATCCCTCCTCATTTCTCTTTAGATTTCAAATCAAATTAGCACACACCACTAAGATTATACTTAATTTAGCATACAGCGCTTCAGTGAGGAAACCGCCTATCGTTTTGTACTGAATATTTGCAACTCCCGCTGTAACTCATGTGGGCTGAAGATTCTGAAGTTGTCTCATCTGAAATTTTCATTTTAACTGCACATTTCTTCACTTTTGTCACATAAATGAAAATTTAATACAAAAGGCTTCCTCTGCCCTGCAGCCTCAGAGGTAGGGACCTGGACCAGCAGGGGTAAGTAAACCTGTGACCCGCTTTGAAAGATGACTACCCCCTGTTTTCTCCCCTCTATGTGGGCACTGAGCTGCCTCATAGGCTTGAGGAGAGAGGCTGATTGGCCGGAAAAAAGGGTGTAAGTGGAAGCCTATCAGCTCCGATAGGCAGGGTTTGGGGAGTTTCCACTTTCCTCTCAGAAGTCCCAGGGACCTGCTTGGTAGGTTAGGTTGCAACAACACAAGTTTTACAGACATTAGTGCCGGTAATTGTTCAATAGAGAAGAAATTTGAATAGGAAGCTGATTATGAGAGTGTATCTCTAAAGAAGGTGAGGATGGCGGTTAGGGCTCCTAATGTTTGGTACAGTGAGAAGACAACCCTTTCTTCTTTCTATCTCAACCCTCATACAGTGGGAAGGCACTGGGGCCCAAGCAGTGGTGCTGGGACTGGTTAAAGGGGTGTATGTATATGTCAAAGAAGGGGCAAGAGAAGCCCTCCAAGTGGCATGGATGAGACAAGAATGACCAGCACTGGACATTGCTGGAGAGTTCCCAGACATGTTACTTAATAAAGCTGTCATCCAGTTAAACTGTATTTATGGTCTCTTGTCTTCCTACCTGCTGTGTCCAGGAAAATGAAACAGCTTCAGATAAGTGCATTAACAGCAATAGTAGCTAATACAAAGTTGTTACTCAAAGGTTTTTGCTAAATAGCTGTTCACTGAAGGTCAAATCCTACAACTCTTACTGAGCTCTAATTCAGGTCAGACTCCCGTGGAAGTTTGTATCAGGTTTGCCTGAGACACTACAGGATTTGAACCTTAAGATTAAGTCCACATTCCCTGCACAGAGCTCAAATAAAGAAGCTTTGCATGGGGAAAATTAAACTAAGGTTTAGGTTTAGGGGAATCTTCGCTCCCAATACATGGACTGCAGGGTGAGCACTTGAGTAGCTGCATCACAGCATTAGCCCACTCTTCCAACCCCTTACATGAGGGTTAATCAGTTAGTTCTAGCAGTGTATGGAGCCACTGACCACGACCCTATCATTCCCCAGTCCATCCCTGTGATCCCATGGAAAGAGCTGCCCTATAGCTGTTCCCTTTACGGCCTCTCCACTTCACTCTCATACTGAGGTTCTACTGTGCTTTGGCTCTGCAGCAGGAGGCAGGACCAGAGGATTGTCTTCTAGGAAGGCAGGTAATATAAACAAGAGGATGAACTGGATCACTTGTTTCCTTCTGATCACCATGAACATAGATTTGTGTCAAATCCCTTATGGAGAAGTCCCAAAAGGAGTTAGTGGGGAATAACACTCTCTCTCTTGAATGTTTAGACTCTTTAAATGACCCAGACATTTCTACAATAGCGATATAGTATTCCCTTAAAGGCTTAAAAATTCTGTAGAAAGGCTATCATTCTCCACTGATTTTTAGAGTAATTTCCATCAAATTCTATTTAAATTCTGCAGGATCTTCTTGGCCTCATAGCTGTTAAATTATAGAGGACTTTTTCCACAAAGGTATATCTAATTAAAGAAATAGCATTGCTTCAAGCACCCGGTGTGCCATATGCCATAACGGACGTTGTATTGCTGAACTACTAAAAGGCTTTATTTCAAAAATTTAAAGAAAAGAAATAAAAGTAAATCAGCCTTCATTATTATTTTCTTACCTATTTAGTTGCACTATCTGTCCTATGCCAGATTGTGATACCCTTACCCACACATTACAAGAAGTCCTACTGAAGTCAATGGAAAAGGCAACTTACTCATGGAGTAAAGTTGAAGAAGGGTATCTCAATCTCGTCCTATGTTTTCAGTTACACCAAGTAACACAGAATAACTACTTGGCATGATCACAGCACCAACAACAGTTTAATGAAATATAAGTACTGTTGAGACTGATTGCTGAGAAAGTGGGGAAGAATAATTAATTGGGTTTTATTTTCATTTCACAGGTAGTGCAATTACCTGGTATTTGTAAGTGCCCATTCTACTTCTTCACTTACCTTATTGTTTCCTTTTCAGACGGCAAATAGCTTGGTAATCAGAAATGAAAAGGAAGAGTATTGTTACCCGCTGAGCTATTCAATTTGAGGCTGTTACTGAACAAAATCATAACAACTGTAATGGCTTTGATTAAAACGATAAAGAGACACGTTCTGTTCATACTAGTGGAAGAGAGCAGAGTTGGTTCAAAATCCTGTTACACACATGTGGCTGAAGTGGGGGTCACACCCTCAATGCAGAGGTCCAAGAACTGAAGGGATGGCCCTTATTTCCTAATGTCTGGGGTTTTGCCTGGTTTGGGGGTCATGTCACAGCTCTTTCTTAAAGACAGTAGCTTCCCCGCCCCCCCCCCCCATCTGCCCCCAACCCACATAGTTCCAGACATCCATGACTTGAAAGCCATCCATTTTAGTGTAATTTTTTTTCCATGGGAGAATATCCTGGGGCCTGCTCTGTTTACCTCGAGCAATGAAGTTCCCATTAGAAAGACCAGTTATAAGCTAGAGGCTATACAGCTTTATCATGGAAGTTACAATATTTCATAGCAAAGCTGCACATTCCTAAGGCACTGTACTCTGTCAATGAGCAAGTAATACTTTTCCTGACAATTTGTCAAATGAGAAGAGGACAGTTATTTTCCCCCCTCCTCTGCTTAATGGGACTGAAAGCAAACAGCACCATGTTTGTTATGTCAGATTTGGTACCACCCCTCTACAGAGTTTAAAGCTCAACTTTCAGCCCTGACTTGTGTGTTAGGAAGTGGAGAACTATACCTCAGGAATAATCTGAAGTGAATACAACCCTGAGAATGGGCTTTGTTAGTGCTGCCAAGCCATCAAAGGGAGCATATGCATTACGTTTGAGTGTAAACACATTGTCAGAGCCCTGGTTGAGCTCCCCTGTTGAACACTCCCTAGGGTGATGTGTTTGGACCCATATGCTGGCCTGGCCTATCTACTTTTAAGGCTCCTCTTGGTCACAGTCTCTGGCTTCAGCCTCACTAGCCCACTTAATTTGCACAGACTCTCTGATAACCCTCCCCCAAATTGGGACCTGCAGCCCAGCTGCCCTAGTCCCCCAGGACCAATGCTAATCCAACGATGAGACACTTAAGCACATCCTTTCCCAGAGCTTCACCTTGTGGGCAGTCTGATTTAAAGTTTAATGCTTGACAGACCCTTGGACAAAAGCTTTGCAGGAGAATTTCTAAATATCATTCTTTAGACAGCACAAGAGAGACACAGATCCAGATAAAGTAACAAACACCTACATGTCATTTCCTCACCACTCAAGCGGGCTTTGGAATTTAGGTCAGTGTCCTTTCAGGGGTCCATGACCCCTCTGCTGGACCACACTTCTCTAGCTTAGGGCTTTTCCTCCAAAATATATAGTCACTCTAACTTGGAAAGTCACCATCAGCTTTGGGTGGTCCTGAAGTCATCAGTCCTTTCACCCTCCTAAAACCTTCCCTTCTGTGCTTCTCTCGTCCTCTGTGAGCCCTGGTCTGCATTACAGACTTATGTCGTTATAAGTATGTTGCTCACCCTTGAGCAACACATTTATGCCGACCGAACTCCTGGTGTAGACAGTGCTATGTCAATGGGAGGACTTCTTCCATCACCATAGCTACCGCCTCTCTGGAAGGTGGAGTACCTATACCAACAGGAGAGGCCTTCTTCACTAAGCACTACAGTGATGCAGCTGCACTGGTGCAACACGATATGGGTAGACAAGCCCTGAGTCTCTCCTCAACTTCTCAGCCTATGTGTTTTAGGCACCTCCGTTGACACCTGTCTTTGTTCCCTTCTGGGATTTTCCATTCCTTACAGCCCTAGCTCTCTGTAGAAAAGTTGGAGGAAACTGCTTTCACTTAGGACGCAGCCATCCCACTGTCATGTCTGGGCAAGATCTATTCAGGTGCTGGTCTTAGGTGCCCCTCTCCATCTTCTTATCACAAGAACTAAAAGCAAAGATACAGTAAAGATAATAGGGGTTTAAACATACAGAGGTCAATCTCAAACAGAATTCATAAACTGAATCTAAAGAGATTTCACCAAGTCATCACACAGACATGGCATTTAAAAAAAAATAAACAGAGCTTAGGTTTTTTTAGCTTGGGTTTGTTCTTATCAGACTTCCCAGACTAAGCATTACATCCCAGTTCTCCCTGTCCAGGAAGGAGAATCATTTTTCCATTCTGTTTCACCATAAACCCCTCAAAACAGTTTTTATTCAGTGGAGTTTGAAAGCATTTTTCTTCTCCAAAGATGTTTCTATGTAAAGAGTTCTAATATGCTGTCTAGTATCTTGACAGAACTTGAATGGGATACCCCTAAAATTAGTTTTGCTAAAGAAAAGATAAAGGAAGGCTTTGCAAAACCTGTTTAAAAAACAACAACAACGTGAAAACACTATTTGTTCTCTTTTAAGCACTCAAGCAGTACTTTTGACAAATCTTGTGCTGTGTTCAAGAATCCCAGTATAAATTAGAGCATAAACATAATGAAATTTGTTAGTTCATTCATTGGCCAAGCTGAGCAAAATGCACAAAGGAAATAGTGAAAAGAAATTTTAAACATTTATTTTAGTTTGAAATATAAAAGTGTTATTAGTAACATGGGTGAGAATTTTTTAAAGATGAAATTTTAAAATATCATCCAAGTGTCTCTTTAAGGGACTATATCCTGCCAGCTTCTCAGCCCTGGACTCCCATTAAAATTAAAGGAGGCAGCACACGCTGGGATTGAATGAAGCTCACCAAGTTTTCCCTCAGCTCTTGTTGTTATACACTGTGCATATTCCACTGGACTCCTTTTAACTGTCTCCATACATTAGCCATATATGTTGCCATTCACTGATTCTGTGGGTTGTTTATGACTGCAAATATCCAATCGCTGATTTAGACACTGTACCCTGGAGCATGCCACAACATTTGCATTCCCAAATGCCCAGCTCAGACTATGAATTTGATCAGATGGGAGGTACGGTATGAAAACTCACAAGCGATATCCTTATTCAGAGAATGCACAACCATGTTTCAGGCATTGTTTTCTTGTCTTTCAGGTGATAATGTTAATAACTTGTGTCAGAAGACAAGGAATATAAAGTCACAAGAAGAAACTGTATAATTCAGAGAGCTCTTGGAATTCTAAAACTGTATTAGATACCTTGATAAATCTGATGGCATGTTATATGTTAATGAAAAGGAGACTGGAATAGATATAAGGCTAATAGAAACAGGGTGCTGGTTGCAGCCTACTTTTACTAGTGATAATCTGTAAAGAAGACACAGAAAATGAGCTTTTCCCTTCTCAGACACTAGCCAAACGAGCAACATTTACAGGGCTAGATCCTCAGCTAGCGCAAGTTAGCATAGCTCCACTGACTTCAAAAGAGCTATACCAATTTACACCAGCTGAGGATTTGGCCCAGAGCTTTTCCACAGCCCTTAAGTGCTCACCAAAGATTTCAGAATATTGACCAAGCTTGGAGTGCATGTCTACAGACTTGATATCTTTCTGCACAATCTAACTACTGAGGATAATATATGGTCCCAATTCACATGTCCAACTTTCGTTGACAGTGGGAAATCTGTGTGCAGAGGACTGTATCCTGCTGCATATCAATTACACACCAAAAATTTGAAACTGTTTTCCCCTCTCTTCTCCCATAAGGAACTAGAAATCCTCATTCGGAAAGTCTCACATTTGGTGAGACATTCCCCCAAGTCTTTTCCTAGCTCAGGTCCCTGCACTCAGTTATGTTGGATCAGGGTCTGCATGGCCATTCTTAGAAGTGTGCTTTAATCCTGACAGTCTTCACCAGCCTACCCTTATACTAATCCAAGACCAAGAAAGTCTTCCTGATGGTTTCCCATGATTGAGCTAAAAGCACCCCTTTATAATCTTCAACAGATAGTCACTTGACTCAAGCACCTGGTGCCCATTCTTGATTTGGTCTGTTCAACCTTTGCAGAATTACCTTTCTTAAAGGGATCATGCCTTGGTACAGGGTTATCTGTCCCCAGGCCTCACTGCCCATAAACAGGACAGACCACTGATGACATACACAGCTTCCATGAAGAACTGCCTCCAAGAGAAGAGTTAAACAGAATTCATAAGACAATTAGAAAGGAAATGAGTAAAAACACAAATATGAGCCATAAAGAGCTGGCATTAACACTAAACCAGGTGTACTGCTGCTCAGGAGATAGAAAATATCTCCAGACCTCAATCAGGTCAGAAGCCTGTAAAAGAGTTGCAGATCACTAAGCAGACAGTGGCTATGGTTCCAATCTCTCATTAAGAATAAAATTAAAATTACCACCCTCCCCCAAAATTAGAATATCATGTGTCAAACAATTTGTCAAAAGAGCACCCAACCTCTAAAAATCCCGCATATGCTGTCTTTCACTACAGTAGGAACACAGATATCAAAAAAGATATTGTGCAAAAGTAGCTCAAACCATCAATAAATGGCCTGGAACAGCTTCCTGCACAACCATTGAATCGGGCCTCACCTTGTATGCAAAGATGGCTACCCCTGTGCTTGTAGTGGAACCATGATTCAGAAAAACCTCCCCTCTCCAATCAGCAAGCCAGTCAGCTTGGTTGCCTGGATCTGTGTGCGTCTCTTACAAAAATGTGGACACTTCCTTTTTCTGGGACAGGTACTCAAAAAGAGCCATACATTCTTTAATGTCCCTGCACCCATTCACATTCATTCAGAGAACCACATATAAAATTATCCATTAGACCAGTACTCTATTACTAAGGGGAAAAACCCCAACGCCTCAAAAACACCAAATTCTCCTATATCCATTAATCCCCAACTTTGGTCAGTTTTTTTTTTCCAATCTGTGCTATTTCTGTTTGATAAATTTAGAGACATCTCCTAGTATACTGAACAGACTACAACAGGTTAAGGTCAGGAAACCCATCTCCCATCTGTTTCCCCTTAGTCTTATCCAGAAACCTACTAAGGGTGTCCAGGGTATATCCCCCTCAGGGAGTTCAGAATCCAAAGAATGTGTGAGTTTGTCATCCCCCACACCCAAACTCAGTCACTACTGACCTCGGGGGGAGCGGACGGGGGAAGGGAGAAGAGGGAACCTCAGAGAAACTGGAGGGAGGGGGCTGCTGGGACCAAGAGGGGCAGAACTACAACCAGAGAATTGTCCATGCCCCTGACAAAACAAAAGGAAAAAAAAAAAAAAAAAACGACATCCTAAGCACCCCCAATAGTCTGCTTCCCAATTGTGCTGACCAAGCTAGCCCTCTTCTCAGTGCCCTTGGAAACTGGAGCCCCTTCCTCTAATGGCCGGTTGCTGCTTCGGGGCTTTGCCAGCAACCCAGAATCCACAGCTAAGGCTGCAGATATCATAGCAACAGGCTCAGGCTGCATTTTGCAGTCAGGCTCAGGCCAAGAGGCCGCTGAGTCAGGAGCCACAGAACCAGTCATACTGCCTCCCCCAGGTTATAAAGGGGGTTGCCCATAACCAACAACCCCAGAGACATCTGGGTCCTGTTGGGACACAGTCTCTGCCAGAGCCATCCCACCTAGGGCTTCTCTCAGAAACCCGCACATTCCCAGGTACGGGATCATCGTAGGGCACTGATTAACCAAGCGTGTCAGCCTCCCACAATGAAAAGAGGCGATGTCCTCAGCTGCCAGCAACTTAGTCACACTCCCCAATTCTATACTTCATGGAAATGTTTAGAACTTTGGAAGCATCGTTTAATATATAATCCTGGGGCAAGATATGCAGGACCTCTGGTGCACTACAAGGACCAAAAAAACAAAACACCCACACAACAATCCCCTCCACAGCCACCTGTTCAACAAGGCTAAGTGGGACAACATGAGAGCCTTGCTCATGGGGGAGGCATACCTCACCTTTTTACACCCAGTCATCTTCCCCACAGTTAGAACACATTCCTCCACAGAGGCAGAGTCTGCAGGCAAAATCTGCAACCCATGGCCATGGGTTAAACCCTCAGAATCCACAACAAACTGAGGTGTCTCCCCTTGGCTGGGGGACAAAATCCTGCTAAAGTAAGAGAAATCCTGAAATTAATTCCACAATCACCAAACAGAGCCCCATTTCCCCAACAGAAAGAAACACAACCAAAGCGCACCCACTCTCAGACTCACTCCCAAACATTCCCACAGTCCTCTTAGAGAGAGAGTTATGAACAGAGAAATGTTCACTAGATTTTCACAAATGTTTTGCCAGTATTTTTCTTGCTTGGTGCTGTCTGCCAATTTCCACTCAATGTATTGCTCTAGTTGAAGGAAAACACTGACACATTGAGTGTGAGAAAACATACTTCAATGTCTTGGGGGTCAATGAAATGATTTTCCAATCTAGTATTTTCTAGAAGAGACATTTGCCTGGGAATTAAACAGATTAGCACAAGCAGAAGTATCAGACTCTTGCACCCAGAGGCAAATATACCTTCTTTCCTGCCAGTCACATTTTCTTTAATTACAATACAATACTTTGATGAACCTTCTTTTTGTTTTGTTTGATCCTCAGAGAAATGGTATTCAATTATGCAGTCAAAGTGTTTTTGGCATTGAGTTTGTTTGTCAGACACAAGGCAACGTAGAAGATCAAATTAATCAACAAGCTCAGCTTGATTATGGTAATGATGAATTAAACATGTGCTGTCAGAAGCTAATTTTGTCAGATACATTTATGATTTTACTAATTCATCATGCTACCTATTTCTTGTTTGCTTTAGTCTAACCCCCTAAAAAGTGTGTTGATTATAATGGCTGTAGCTTCTAATATTTGTTCCCATGTTGCTGATCATTCCATCATGACTAACATCCTTTTTGAAAAAGCCTATAAAATTTAACACAGGCTAAGAATCTACCTATGTACATTTTTAAACCTACAAGTTTTATTCTAAAGCAGGGATGTAATTCTCTATTAAATTCTGTAGAATTATCATTTCCATAGAACCCTATTGCATTTCTGTAAAACACTAGTTTCAATCTACTACATTCTATAGGCATTTTCTATAATAAATAGATCATGATCTAAATTCCATAAGACTTTTCCAGAAGGAAAAAGGGATGAACCCCCTAGATTTCTAAAAACCCATAGAATTTAATAGAGAATGATATTTTTCTATAGTTTTTTTTAAAACTGTTCTATTAGAATTATACAGCAGAGTATTCTCTACTATTGTTCTATATTAAATTTATAAAATTGGCAAGATCACTTTCTGTTATACTCTATAGCACTAAGCTGGTAGAGGCCCCTGCCGCATCATATAAAAGCCACCCACTCATTATATAGAGTCAGAAGGACCCAGATCCTCAAGAAGCATTTAGGCAACTAACTCCCATTAAAATCAATCGGAGTTGGTGCCCAAATATCAATGAATAGTAACTGCTCCTAGAGTCTGGTTCATTGACAAGAAGATAACTCCAAAACAACACATGAACCAACCCTTCAGCCTTTTCCCCAGATCAGGTAGTTCCTAGGGCTTCTTTACTCCAGCCTAAGCCTTCTCTGCAGGATTGGCTGCTGAGGCGCTGTCTGTTCCAGACTCTAGCTCTCTATTGTAGAAGGGTACCGGTCCCCTTCCCCCAGATGTTCAAAACTCACAAGTCAGATCTCAGAAAAAATAATGAGACTTTAAAAATATTATTTTAAATCAACAAGCCCACCCCCGTTTTACTTATTTTTTTAAATTTGCCTTATGGTTTCTGGGTCCATATGCTATACTCAGATCATATTTTCCAGCTTTTCTCTGGAAGTATGAGGATTAGAAATTTTCTTTTTATAATGCAAGCTGAGATTCTCACATAATCACTTGATTTCAGGAGCTGGGATTTGAGTGCCACGTACATTGAGACTTGGGATAAAATCCTGAGAGTTGGCAACATTGCATTCTAAATATAGGCAATCTACCCCAAAGAGTCAGTAGTAATTAACCTGCATTCCAGATCCTGCTGTCTGGATAGGGAAATAGGAGAATCTTGCTACCCAGTTACAAGGACTTTCCCCATACAGGAAAGTCACAAATATGTGAGAGAGACTGCAGACTTTTTTGACATTGTAGGCCTTGCTTGACATGAGTAAGTGGATATGGAAGGGGCCTCATTTCTTGGTGATAGATGATCCAGTTACCTCCCAAATCCTGTTTGGAGACATGATTATTGTACTATGCTGAATTAGCCAAGATGAAGGTGGAAACCCTGGTACTACTTACAATGGAGGAGATAAACCTGGAATGTAGGGTGGAGAGGGTCGATAGGTATGTATAGTGTGGGAACAGAGCGTGTTGTACAAGGCTTGGTTAAATAACCCAGCCAATCCTGAAGAACTGAATGTGTAATAATGCTATGAATGTGTATATAAAAGGAAAAGGTTGCGGTGTAACTTTGGATCTGTTTGCATCTGATCAACTCTGTAGTTTTTGCTGTATGCCTAATAAGATACCCGAGACACAAAATTAGGAGTCTGAGTTCTTGGGAAAGCTGAGTGGAAGAGGTCTTTGAAGGAATTCTAACAATTACAACAGGTAAAAAGTGAGACAACCATTCCAGATTATGCCATTTGATCAGTGGAAACAAAACAAAGAACAACAAACAACAACATACCCCTGTGGAACCATTAGCCTGATAACCTAGGGACATCAAGAGAACTGCAAAAGATTTTCCCAATCTGAGCACAGTCAGTGGAGCTGAAAAAAAAAAAAGAAGCTAATAAGAGTGACCCTGTCAGGGTTCCCTCCCCACTCTGAACTCTGGGGTACAGATGTGGGGACCCACATGAAAGACCCCCTGTGTTTATATTCCACCAGCTTAGGTTAAAACTTCCCCAAGGCACAAATTCTTTTCCTTGTCCTTAGATGGTATTGCTGCAACCAACAAGTGATTTAAACAAACATTCAGGGAGGGGCCACTTGGAGCCCTATCCCCCCAAAATATCCCCCCAAACTCCTTCACTCCCTTTCCTGGGGAGGCTTGAGTATAATATACCAACCAAATAGGTTAACAAGGTGAGCACAGACCAGACCCTTGGGTTTTTAGGACACTAAAAACCAATCCGGTTCTTAAAAAAAAACTTTATTATTAAAAAAAGTAAAAGAAGTACCTCTGTAAAATCAGGATGGAAGGTAATTTTACAGGGTAATAAAAAGACTTAAAACACAGAAGATTCCCCTCTAGGCTTAACTTTAAAGTTACAAACAGGAATACACCTGCCTCTTAGCATAGGGAAAATTCACAAGCTAAAACAAAAGATAATCTAATGCATTTCCTTGCTATTACTTACAATTTCTGGAATTTTAGATGTATCGTTTTAGTAGGAGCTGGATTACCTGCTTGGCCTCTCTCTTTGTCTCAAGAGGGAACACACACAAAAGAGCACAAACAAAACCTTCCCCCCCCCCCCCAGATTTGAAAGTATCTTCTTTCTCCATTGGTCCTTCTGGTCAGGTGCCAACTAGGTTAATTGAACTGATTAACCCCTTACAGGTAAAAGAGGGATTTTATGCTACCCTTAGCTGTATGTTTATGACAGACCCTCAGCAAGCTTTATACAATTCTTACGTCTGCAGTATCCAGACAGGAAAGGCTAGTGGCCACATAGATGATCTAGGAAAAAGAATAGGCAATACAGATCAACAATATGTAGTATGCAGCAAAGAGTTCTGTGGCACCTTATAGACTAACAGATGTATTGGAACATAAGCTTTCATGGGTGTATGTATGTACCCAATCAGATTTTTGCTGCACACATGCTTCTCTTTTCAGCTGCTGATCATCCAGCTGGTGGTTAATGCTGTAGGCATTAACTTTTCCAGATGTTTTCCTTGCCCTTTTATTTGTTTTTTGTGGAAAATTGGATATGCTATTCTTGAAATGGATGCCACTATTTTTGCATAATCACCACATTTTTCATGGATCTGTGGGATCCATGAGCAATTTGCTTTCTGCAACTCATGACATTATGACCTGTACTCTTATCAAGAGCTTTAAATGGCTGGCCCTGATTTTTGGAATAACTTCTCTCTTTGGTCATTCTTACTGCCACCTGTGACCGATGTGAGACCCTGGAAGTGTGAAAGTTTCAAAAAGACTAGTTGAGATTGGCCAGATGCTGTTCAAACTTTGGTTTGTTAATTTACAGTTAAGTTAGACTAGCTAAAAAGATATTGGACATGCACAACTAGTTATCTGAACAACTTTACTGCCCCTGCCTTTAAATATGCACTCAAGTCTGATGCACAATGAAGCACAAAGGATTTTGCACAATGGACAGAATATTCTTGTTTCATATAGTCTTTTGTGCTCTGGTGTAGGGATTCAGGAATGTGACCAGCAAGCCTATTCTTTCCACTCAAAATAGCTTCTTCCATGTCATTCAAGAAGCTTCTAAAAATCTACCTATTTCATGGAACATTCGAGGTATAAATACCACCCCCCATTCCATCTATTTGTAGGATATCTCATGTGGTCTTGCAGCAGAATTCCTACATCATGGAAACCTATTGTTACCTGTTTAGTATTGGCCTCAGATTGTATAGTGCCAGGCTTATTTGTGGAACTAAATATTTGTTTAATAATGACCAAAAACAACTCCTACAAAGTATTTTAACTCTGCTAAGCAACAAGGTTTAGTTCTCCTCTAAGAACCACAAGCAGACTTCTTAAAAGGCTGCAAACTAAAAACAATTGTACATTTCTGTCTTTTGAAAAATGAATATACTTTAAAGACTTTTTGAATCAATAGACTTTTTGAATCTTTTCAGTCTGAAAATGCAACATAAGTGTGTCACTTGACTTCTAGATAACTGTGAAATTCTAAATTTAATTTGAAAGTAAGAAAACCATTATTAATTCAAACAATTCTGGCTGAGAGAAACATAATTTTGTTGGAAGATTATAAGTAAGTGAAATTGTACTTGATCGGTAGGAAATTTGTAAATCAAGAGATGTATCAAATAATGCAACTGTAGCTTAAGTTTGTATTGTTAGGTACCTTCCTTAATATCAAAATCAATTATAATTTTCAAAGTGAGAAAAATCTAGGTTGGGATGAAATAAGATTGGATTACTCTTTGCCTTATTGATTGTCTCACAGCAACTTAATAAAACATCTGTGACATACTATGACTGAGCCAGGAATTTCACCCAAGCCTCTTGATACCCAGTCTACTGGCGTATCCACCAGACCATCTTTCCACTAAATATCGCGTCCCTTAGAGATGAAAGACCTACTGGGTCTCTTGTCCATACCCCTGCTAACATCTTTATTCCATTGGACCTACATAGATGCAATAATGGCATTGAAATTAGGAGATAATTTCCCCATGATCTTCTCAAGAAGGGAAATTTTATGCACAGATTCCCACTTGCTAGTTCTAGGTGGTGGTGGGCTACTGCTTCCACTGAACCATCCCCTTCTACCCCAGGCTGAGGAGGACCCTCAGGAGTCTGCATTTGAGGATAAAGAGAGGGTAAGAAGGATCCATATTGTCCCCTTCTCCCACCCCTAATGCTTTAGAGACCTCTCTATGCCCCCATTGGTGAAAGGGTTCCAGGAGCAGGTGGTAGGTAGAGAAGGATGGGTAGTCTTGTGATCTAAAGCAGAAGGTCTGGCAGTCAGTGGAGAGGCTTCTCTGTTGGTGTCCTTGGCATTCAGAATATCCCTGAAGAACCTTTCCACTGGGATCAAGCCTGGCCCTCACTCCAAATAGAATGACTGAAAGGAAAACTCCATGAAGTTCTGGCACTTTTCTTCCTCCCCTTCCTTGGTAGCTACCCACCACTGACATTCTATTTGTCTCCTATAAAATACACATTACTTAGAACTCCAATTAATTAAGTCATAAAATATTAACATTTAAACAAAAGCCATGGTGGCATGCGAAATCACTTGAGAAATAAAGTCTTTTAAAAGTGGCTAAATATGAGCCTCACTGAGATGACAAGGTAGGGCAATAAAAATGGAGAGCATATATAAGCCCCTGGATCACAGGGACCTGATTCATACAACACTGGAGAATGAAATGCTATATTGCTGGGCAAAAAACTTGCAATAAAATATAATCTATTGGTGCCTTCCAAGCTGTTATGGGATCATTGACAATGCATCATAAGTAAGACTATAATGTGTTAGACTCTAAGTAAGCCAAGAAGCCATTAGTGACAATAGAGTAATTTACAATATTTTAAAAAGAAATCCAGCTATGCTATTGTCAATGCATTGAATAAATAAGGTGTTTTTCAAAGTAATTATAAGAGCCCAGGAGCTCTTATGGAACATTCATTAACTGCTTTATTTTTTAAATACCAAATGACATAATTAGAGATTGCTTTTGAGGTTTATGATAGATTATCAAAATATATGTAATTGAAAGTCCTTAAAAACCTCTTGGAAGTAGGGAAATCAAAAACAAAAATAAGTATTTTTAAAATATTCAGAGATTTCAAGTTCAGTGGACCATTATGATCATCTATTATGAGCTCCTGTACAGCACAGGCTGTACAACTATTATATTACAGTTTTAACACTCAGCAAGTGAAATAGGTGATGCACATCTCTTGAATAACCCCAGATAAGGTCTTCAAAGAACTCCACCATTGCTCAGTGGAATAACCAGTCCTGCAAACGGAGGCGTTCCATATGGGGATGGGATACACCTCTGTTGCATTACAGATTCAGGGTGAGACGCATAGCATATAATTAGAAGTCCCAGGGGAGTGAGGGATATGATGGCTTTAAGCTACTTCTGCAACCCCCCAATTCTGGGCTGCTTCAGGGATCAGAGCCACCCACAGGGGCGGCTGTCGCTTTTTTGCCGCCCCAAGCACGGCAGGCAGGCTGCCTTCGGCTACGCGCCTGTGGGAGGTCTGCTGGTAACACGGATTCGGCTGTATGCCTGCGGGAGGTCCGCTGGTCCCGCAGCTCCGGCGTACCCGCCGTCAAATTGCCGCCGAATCTGCAGGACCGGCGGACCTCCCACAGGCATGCAGCCGAATCTGCGTTACCAGTGGACCTTCCGCCGGCATGCCGCCGAAGGCTCCCTGACTGCCGCCCTAGCAGGGACCGGCAGGGCGCCCTCCGTGGCTTGCCGTCCCAGGCACACGCTTGGCACGCTGGTGCCTGGAGCCGCCGCTGGCCACCCCTAGTATAATTAATGCAGCACCAAAGGACTAAGTTACAACAGCCTGTTCCTGTCTTCCTATGGGCAACAGTAAAACCCAGAACTCCATAATGCTATGAGTGCCCCCAACATGCCACTTCTGCCTCACCCACACTCCTTGCATGCTCCCTAGGCAAGGGCTTGGTGTGGATCCTCTGAAGACAGCCTACTGCTGTCTGCCTTAGTTCTTGTGCTGGGAAATTTGCTCTGCCTGATCCAGGGCTTTTAGGGTATCTGCACTGAAGCTGGGAACATGCCTCCCAGCACAGTTAGACAGATTTGCACCAGCTCCAATAGCTGTCTGGACCTTGTAGCAGCTCTAACTAGCCACCTGAGGCCAAGCCCACCAGCCCATTGGGTTGGAGCTTGACTGGCTAGCCCGAGCGTTGCTGTGCTGCAACATTCAGACCACTACTAGCAGCACAGGCAAAGGCTTAGTCACACAAGCTCCAACCCAGGGGATTGGGTGAGCTCAGAATTGGGCAGCTAGTCTGAACCACCACCAGGGCACAACATCCACCGCTAATGTTAACGTGCTAATTTGAGTGGAGCTATCATGAGTTTTTGTACCTGGCCTGGGTGGCATGCCCCAAGCTGCATGTAGACACATTCTTAGGTCCCTCTTATATAATTCCAGCTCTTGCCTCTCCCCCCCGCCAGTGTAAAGGAGTTGCAGTGGGGGTGATAATCTCCCCTGCAGAGTCCAGTCCTGATCCTACTGTAGTCAATGGGAGTTTTGCCATTGACTCTCCAGTTCCCAGTGTAGTGTCCCTTCAGTGAGAAAAATGTACTTGCCATCAATTTATCATTACAGGAGAGATTATGTCCTACAGAGCAGGGGCTCTCACCATGATGGGTCTGATACTATAGTTCAGAATGAGAGACTGATTTGTTCTCTAATCACCACCTGTTTTCAGATATTTATCACACAGAAGATACTGTTTTTAGGTTATTCTTTATTATAAAGAAAAAATGCTCTTCAAAAATAAAGACTGAAAGAAAATAAAAACCGTGTTAAGTCATTTAAAGGAGGGTAAAAATCAAATTGGACAAGATAACCAAAAGTAGGGGAACATCGAACATTTGTATTATAATATAGGCATTGAAAATGCACCTTAAAAAACACACACACACACACACACACACACACACACACTCTACTGCTGGTAAAGACTGAAAATCCATCTGCACTCTTACCTGAAACTATTGTAGTTTCATTCATGTGACCAAATGTAGCATTGTCTTCACTGTTTTTATGAAAAAACAGATGCTCAAATAGAAAATATTTCACTGCAACAAGAAAACCATGATTGAGGGATTAATAAAGTTTAATTGGGGGAGGGGGAATATTTACTCCACATAACTTCACAGCATACATTCTTCTGCAACTTTGAAGAATGTCATCACAATTTTTTGTATTATACTTGTACCTGGAAAATATCCTATGCATACTTCTGAGTTAACACTTTTGGAGCTATGTGTTTAAGGGTTGTTGTTACCATAGTGAATTTTTTTTTTTTTTTTGAGCATTTCCATTGGCTTGATTTCTCAAAGTCAGTGATAGATCTAGGTGGAGATTTTCAAAGGCACAAAGGGCAGCTTAATTGATTTTCAGTGGGAGTTGGACTATTCAGTTTTGGGGGAAAAACCTCCATAGACAAGATATAGATCAGAGAAAGCAAGCCACAGACAAAACTCTAAAATAGACCATTTCTTGGGGAGGGGGCAGAGAATATTCAAGGATTAAATGATTCACTGCACAATTTTATACAAACTAGAAAAAAAACTGCAGGAAGAGGAACATTTTGGTTAATTCTATTTTACCTTTTATAATGACAATATTGACAAAATGAATCAATAAAGCCAAAATGAAACATCTTTCCTTATTGAAACAACATGGTTGTGTCAAAATGGAATGATTCAAAGTTATCTAAACAATGTGTTTTGAGAATCCCAAACCAGATTTTTTTTTGGAATTTTCACTTCATGGGAAATTTAAAGTTTCAGCTTTTTGTTCCAATTTAGAACAAACTTTTTTCCAGAATGTTGGAACGTCCCATGGAATGAAATTCTTATTCCCAATCCGCTTTAATAAACACATTTAAGATTGTGAGGTGCTCAAATACTATGGTACTGGGGACTAAATAAGTAACTCAGGGCTTGTCTACACTTTAATGTACAGTGGCACAGCTGCACTGCTGTAGAGCTTCAGCGTAGATACTACTTGTGCCAATGGGAGGGGTTGTCCCATCTGTCTAGGTAATCCACCTCCCCAAGAGGCTGTAGCTAGGTCAAAAGACGAATTCTTCTCGACCTAGCAGCTGTCTACACTGGAAGTTGTGCCAGTTTAACTATGCCGCTCAGAGGTGTGGATTTTTCACACCCCTGAGCAACACAGTTAAATTGACAATTTTCTAGTGTAGATCAGGCCTTAGATACTCTAAGCACATGAGTAGTCCCATTGACTTTAAGGCCTATATAACTATCTGAAAAGGCCAATAAAGGCTGGTGGATCTTTGGAGAGAAAAGGAATATTTGTCAGAATTTGAACGATAATGTATAAATAGGCAGAGTTGGAAAGAAAAATAGGAATGTCAGGTTAACATCTTTGAAATGCCTTAAAGTCAGATTATTTTTAGAGACTGATGTAATTGATCTATTTGCTTAAAAACAGGGATTGGCCTCATGGACAGTTGATGTATATTTAGAGGGAAAATGGATTATAAACCATCTGGAAATTTAAGAGATATCTATATGGACATTTTAAGTGTCTAAAAAGGGTGCACCAACAAAGCCATTTTGTACACTTTTGCATCATTGTAACTTTTCCTCATTCTTAAAAATGAAATTTAGCAGACAATTCACAATATATACAGATCCCTTTTATATTTTTAAATGAGTAATAAAGCTATTTTGTGCCACTTTCATCTGCAGAATTCAAGGTGCTTTTTAAATGTGGCTGAGCACTAAAAGTCATAATGGAACCACTCTGCACTAACAGTAACTCCTGTCCATAGGAATTTTAACTATACAGTCACAGTTATCGGCTGAGAACTATTAAGTGGAACAAAAATTTAATTGTCCATATGTTCTGAGGGGAATTTTTCTAAGAGAAGACTGCCTAAGACCTATGGGGCAACAATTTCACCTTTGAAGTCAGGGGAGTTCTGTTATTGACTTTGATGGGGCCAGAATTTCACCCTAAGGCTACATCTACACTACGAGCTAAGAGTGTTATTCCCAGCTTGTGTATGCATACTCATGCTAGTACTAGTATAAATAGCAGTGTAGGCACAGTAACATAGGACTTGGCAGCAGAGGCATAGCAAAGCCAGAGAATGTACAAACCCCACCTGAAACTGATGGATACGTATTTGGCACGTTATGACACGTTTAAAGGGATGTTATGTCCTTTTAAACTTTGTTATGTCCCCTCTTTTGCCAAGACAAGGTTTGGGAGGCGGGGGAAGACAAGCCTATATCCTACATTTGCAGTGGGATGCAGTTAATGGCATAGTAGGGTTTTCTCATCTCCAACATTTATGATCCTAAGCCCCTGTACTGCCATAGTTCCCCCAGTTAGCCAAGAAGAGCTAAAGCTCATACAGCAGGTTTATGTGGAGTCTGGTGCTGTATTACAAATTGCCCAGAAGAAGTTTTCTATGTAACTATTCAGAACATATGTGACAGTGCCTGGTAGTTTTAGGTTAGGTAGGCTTTTATACAGACAGTGGAATTTTTTGTTATGGCTTCTGGGTAAATTCACAACCTGTAAAGAGTATTTCAGTTTCTTTGGATTACTAGCCTCTTAATAGGAAGATCAAATATAACTCTCCTCAAAAGAGTTAGCCAGTATTCCCTCCTACCGCCACCCCCAAGCAGTCTAGTTCAACTCAAATTAGACCTTATATATTTTCTCTGCTATGTCTAATATTAAGACTGTACAACAATGTACACATTTCAGACATCTTGCAAGAGAATTACACAAGGATTCTGTTGCCAGCTGTTCCATACACTTTTGCATGATTGACATTAGTATTGGTCTAATTATTCATTGCCAATAATATTCAATTAAAATTTAATTCTTTCTTTTATATTTGTTTGCGAGCAGATCCTGATTTCTGCAAGTATATTCATTATTTATTTGCTAAATAGTTTGGATGAACAATTTTCAGATTATGATTGGGTTACAAGTAGAGCTGTCGATTAATCACAGTTAACTCACACGATAAACTAAAAAAATTAATCGCGATTAATCGCAGTTTTAATCACACTGTTAAAGAGGAGAATACCAATTGAAATTTATTAAATATTTTGGATGTTTTTCTACATTCATACATATTGTATTCTGTGTTGTAACTGAAATCAAAGTGTATATTATTTTTGATTACAAATATTTGCACTGTAAAATTGATAAAAGAAATAGTATTTTTCAATTCACCTCATACAAGTACTGTAGTGCAATCTCTTTGTCGTGAAAGTGCAACTTACAAATGTAGATTTTTTTTTTGCTACGTAACTGCACTCAAAAGCAAAACAATGTAAAACTTCAGAGCTTACATGACCATTCAGTCTTCTTGTTCAGCCAATTGTAAACAAACTTGTTTGTCTTAGCATTTATGGGAGATAATGCTGCCCTCTTATTTACAATGTCACCTGTAAGTGAGAACAGGCATTTGCATGGCACTTTTGTAGCCAGCATTGATATTTACATGACAGATATGCTAAACATTCGTTTGCCCCTTTATACTTTGGCCACCATTCCAGAGGACACGCTTCCATGCTGATGACGCTCATTAAAAAAATAATGTGTTAATTAAATTTGTGACTGAACTCCTTGGGCGAGAATTGTATGTCCCTTGCTCTGTTTTACCTGCATTCTGCCATATATTTCATGTTATAACAGTCTTGGATGATGACCCAGCACACGTTCATTTTAAGAACACTTTCACTGCAGATTTCACAAAACTCAAAGAAGGAACCAATGTGAGATTTCTAAAAAGATAGCTATAGCACTCGCCCCAAGGTGTAAGACTCTGAAGGGCCTTCCAAAATCTGAGAGGGACGAGGTGCGGAGCATGCTTTCAGAAGTCTTAAAAGAGCAACACTCCAATGCGGAAACTACAGAACCCGAACCACCAAAAAAGAAAATCAACCATCGCTGGTGGCATCTGACTCAGGTAATGAAAATGAACATTTATTGGACCACACTGTTTTGGATTGTTATCGAGCAGAATCCATCATCAGCAAAGACGCATGTCCCCTGGAATTGTGGTTGAGGAATGAAGGGACATATGAATCGTTAGCACATCTGGCATGTAAATATCTTGCGACGCCAGCTACAACAGTACCATGCGAATGCCTGTTCTCACTTTCAGGTGACATTGTAAATGAGAAGCAGGCAGCATTATCTCCTGCAAATGTAAACAAACTTGTTTGTCTGAACAAGAAGTAGGACTGAGTGGGACTTGCAGGCTCTAAAATTTTACATTGTTTTATTTTTAATGCAGTTTTTTGTACATAATTCTACATTTGTAAGTTCAACTTTCATGATAAAGAGATTGCAATACAGTATTTGTACTAGGTGAATTGAAAAATACAGTTTCTTCTGCTTTTTTACAGTGCAAATACTTGTCAAAAATAAATATAAAGTGAGCACTGTACACTTTGTATTCTGTTTTGGAACTGAAATTAATATATTTGAAAATGTAGAAAACATCTAAAAATATTTAAATAAATGGGATTCTATTGTTTAACAGTGCGATTAATCTTGATTATTTTTTAATTGTGTGATTAATCACGCTTAATTCTTTTTAATTGCTTGACATTCCTAGTTACAAGCTCTCTGCTTTGGGTATTCATGTTGTGTGAATGGTTCTCTATGATAGGGTATTACTTTGGCTTCCTGATTGGAAGACTGAAATCTTTTAAATTAAAGAAAAATAATGACAAATAAATGAGTAATGAATAATCCACTTTGATACAAATCTTTGGAGGAATATTCATTTGTGGTAAAATTCTTTAAACTATCACAATTCAAATACATTTTCCACATACACACCTGTTTTCCAGTATCCACAAACTAATGATAGACACAAATAGTATAAGCTTAAACAATAATGAAATTGTTTGTATTATGGCAGCACCCCCAGGCTCCAGACAGGATCAGAGCTCAATTCCTCATGTGCTGTATAAATACATTGTATGACACCATCCCTGACCCAGAAAGCTTACAATGTAATTTTAAAAAAGTCAAGTTATAAAGAGTGGATTTAAACAATGGGAGGGTGAAAGGGGAGAGGACTAGAATTACAGCGATGAAAACACGCGATTACACAGATTAGAGTACAACTTTATGAGTCCAATTCAGTTTTATTACTGCTGTTAGATATGCACTCTGGCACTTCTATTCGTGACAGTGTTTGAAAACAAAACTTGTTTAACAGTTAGTATTTGATCAATAGTGGCTGAAAGCTGCCTATGTCCCAGTAGACAAAGCTATCCCTCTTTGACCACAAACCACAGAGATATCATGGTATCACTCTTAGAGGGAATGGGTTTATTTTCCAAAGGTCTGCCCACAGTCAACCTATTGTGTGTGTGTGCGCACACACACACACAAACCAACAATACCATGATTCCTTAATCCTTAGTATTGAGTCAGAGGGTAAATCAACTTTTCATTAAAAAGCACCCTTCCATTTGAAGTTCTAGAATGCCATCAACAGGGCCGGTGCAAGGAAGTTTCGCACCCTAGGCGGCAGCTCCCCGCCCCACCTCCGCCCTGAGGCACGCCCCCTCCCCGTGGCAGCTCCCCCCCCCGCCCTGAGGCGCCCTCCCATGGCAGCTCCCCCCCCCGGGGAGCCATGCGGCAGCTCCCCACCCCAGCTCACCTCTGCTCCGCCTCCTCCCTGAGCATGCCGCCCCCGCTCTAATTCTCCTCCCCTCCCAGGCTTGTGGCACCAAACAGCTGATTGGCGCCGCAAGCCTGGGAGGCGGGAGAAGTGGAGTGGCTGCTGCGCTGGAAGAGGGAGTCTGAGCCACACGTGTCAGCGCACCGCCGGCAGCCCAGCCCAGGAACGCTGTGGGAAAAACTAATAAAAAAAAAAAAAAAAAAAAATTGAGGGCACCACTTTTGGGCGCCCTCAAATCTTGGCGCCCTAGGCAACCGCCTAGTTTACCTTAATGGTAGCACCGGCCCTGGCCATCAAACCACTTCCTACATCTTTAATTACATTAAAAGGTCTGTGTGAAGTCTTGTAACAAAATGAGTAATATTAGGGTGTATATGCATGGTAAACCAATGAGCAGTTTGAAAAGCTACCGCTTAGCACCAAGGAATGCTAGTTTGTCTTCTTGAAATAGTGATGATTCATAGGGGCGTTGCTAGAATACATGCTAAGCACATATGCCAGCTCAGAATTTCCTTATCATTGTCACCAATAAAAGAAAGTGTGCATACTCGTGCCAGAGAGATAAAAGGCTCTTTCTTCACCAGATTAATTTGGAAAGAATTCCTTAAATAACATTCTACATCCATGAAGACATGGAACAAGAAATGAGTTTCTCCAGTCCATAAGTGATGTCCCTGTATGTTATAGCCACCCAGAGTCCTGCTTGACAAAATTAAGTTGTTTGAACAATTTTGTGAGACAAAAATACATTTTATCAATACATCACATCTGGGTCAACTTGGCAACAGTAAAAGATTAATAAGAATTTTAATCCCACGAATCTGCTACATCTAGAAGAAAATAAAGACTTCACTTTCAGAGAGCAACACAATGGGGATTTGAGAGATTTAATCAAAAGATCTATTACCTGATGCAGGAAAAAAGCCTATGGAAGCCTCACATTTTAATTAAAAATCTCAAACATCTAACACTCTTCTGTAAACTTGGTTAAAAGTATGTCTTTTATATAATCCATACTACAACATAGTCATTCCCTCCGCTATATTACAGTAAGGTTTGGTTTGTTAAGTTCATAATGCTGTGTAACTCACTTTTGTCACTAGTAATAGTGATGGTTCAACTCTGAGTTGCTTTCTAGAGCCCTGTTTTCATTTCCATTTGTGTGTTTTCCCATAAATCATGATCTACAGCAGGCTCTCAGTTTAAGGATCAGCAGACTAAGCCATTTCTGATGAGGTTTTCAAAGAAGGAAATAGTTGTGTCCCCAGTTAAGCAGAATTCAACTGCAGGTAAAGGATGCCTCTGCTCTTGGAAGTGTTAAATGGAGCCGGTTATAAATTAATACATGTCCCTTGGGAAAAAAGTTGGTGTTGCTGATTAGTGCATATGTCTTTGCAGGTTGGTGAGTTGTCCAGGAAATCCAACCGTCACCCATCTGAGTTTAGTACTAGATTATAAACTCAGAAGAATTTACTCCTCTGTGCTGGCTCTGGATCTGTGAAGCAGGAAAGAAGTGATGGTGCTTATCTTGGTGCTTATCTGGCCTCATGTGATCAGAGCTGCATTAAATTAACAGGATAAGTTATGGAGTTGTAGTAGCCACTTGATAATGAAGGTTGCTATTGAGTTTTCATTATAATGCTGATTCCCTTCCCTCCTACCCTAAGACTCACTAGACAAAAAGATCCTGGCCATCATGTTGCCAGGTTAGGTATGAGACTGAGTTAGAATTTTTCTGCCAAATTTGAAGTTATTCAGACAGGGGGTTCTTGAATTATTACAACCTGCAGCTACAGCAAAGGCTTGTGAAAGAAGCATCTTGCAGCCATTGATCGGGTGTTTTTCTAGAGCTTTGTAGAAATGTTGCCCCTCACAAGTCAACGGATCATAAAAAATTAAAAGGCATCTCGTCTCATTTTAGCACTAAAAAAGAAATTGTAATTGTGGTGCTTTTTGTGGTACCCAGGGCCGAGAGTCATCTTGTTGCCCACCTGCCTCCAGCGTGAGGGAATCTTGCCTGTGCCAACTGGGTGTTACTCCCCAACACAACCAGCCTGTCAGCCACGTAAGCACTCTCCTTTGGGCTATACCAGCTCTCCTGGATGACAGCAGATAAACCCCAGCCCCTCCAGGTCCCTTCAAAGTGTGATATCCAGCCCCGATCACTGGATACCCACAGAAATCCAAGATCCTCAGTTCCCAAAGGAACAGTGTATTACAGTTTAGCAGTTTTACCTTGGACCACTTCTCCTGTATCACACACAGCACCTGAGTTCAATTATAAACAAAAGGAAGTTTACTTAAGAATAGAGACTGAAATAGAAACAAGTGAGCGATGAAGACAGACATATAAAACAAAATCATAAGATATGAATTCGGGCCTACACTTAGTAGTTACCTTTCCCTAGCCAATAAAGAATATTCTCACTCCAAAGTTCAATCTTTTGCAGTGTTTGCTGGCCCCTAGGATCCAGAACCCAGTCTTCAAGGTGCTTTCTCAGTGAATGGATGCAGAGTGTCTTTCCCCACCCTAGGATATACCATATCAGTCCTGTCTTCATATACAGACAGGGTGATCCCATGGCTGTCATATCATTCCTTTTCACTGCCATGTGGTTTCAATGTTTATAGCTTGTGTTTGGTGATTTTCCATTGACTTTTCTGGGTTGTTGCCACAGTGGACAATTGAGCAATATGTTCCATAATCAACTGGCCAGGGAGGGTGACAACTCCTCTCCTGATTGAAGGGAGCAGCACTGAGACATGATTCCCTGGTGACTTGCTTTCACGCCAAGACCATAAGGCATAGTTTTCACTATATTTACATTATTCCTTAAATGTTACCCATGCATACAGCTCACAATGATTATGAGTATCAATAAGTTACAAATTTTCAGTAGATAGCTCACATACTACCCTTTATGGATAAATACCATTTAAGTAGTGTAGGGGTGTAATGAGTTTACCAGGTCTGAGACAGGAGTTGCTTGTGAAGAACAATGAACCTTTTGCCAACGAGCCACCGTATCACAGTAATTGACAATGGGCCAGTTTGCCAGCTCCAAACTCTATGCTTTTGAAGACACAGCATGAATTCAACCTTCTTCTTTCCACCTCTACCGCTCATTTGGAAGTGGCCTGCTGGAATGAGATGTGCAGTTTGTAGAGATAATATGGGATCTCTGTTGAAGAATTATCTATGCTTAGCTTTAGGGCAACTTGTACTTCATCCCCTGGAGTAAGATCAGCTCAACTGCTTATGGGTCAGATCAAAACATGTAATTCTTTACCCTAAGAGGCCCTGCTTAAAGGATGTGAGGCTGAGAGATTCCAAATCTAAGAGGACACAGACTTTCTTCTTTAAACATCATACTGCATCCCAAAGTTGCCCCAGTCCTAGAAAAATTGGATAAGGAAGATATTGTACAACAGTAGCTGTTGTCTCTGGAAATTGCTGCACTATAAATTTGTACCTGTTTGAGCGTGCTCAAGTCATGCTGTACAGAAGAGGTAAGCAGTTGGTTCCAATCCTAACTGAAGTGCCATGTGACCTTAGTTGCACTGGTACTCACACCACAGCCTTAGCAAAGATAAATCTGTTGGGAAGAGTCCTTAACCTGCTCTACAGGAGTCTATGCATTTAGAATTTGATAATCCAAGTAAATTCACATATTAGTCTGTATCCACAAAAACAACAAGGAGTCCGGTGGCACCTTAAAGACTAAATCTGTTAGTCTTTAAGGTGCCACCGGATTCCTTGTTGTTCAAGTAAATTCACTTGGGCAGTCTCAGGGATGGAAGATGGCATGTTCTGAATGAGTGATAAACCAGTGCAGTACCTGGATTGATAACTGGTTGATAAATATTAATTCTGTTCAAAATTCTTTACACAGAAAAAGAGAATAAGATGTCAGGATGTGTACTGCTGCATCAACTGTCACAGTAAGCCAGGCAAGAAGGGAGCTAGGGAAGGTTCCAGGCAGAAGCTATAAATGCAGTGATGGGAGGGGTACTTGAGATCACAATATTTTCCTTATTCTAATAAAGTTTTGTTCAGAGTAAAAGAAAATGAGGCGACCTATTCTGGACACAGCATGGAGTTTTACATTGTTACAAGCCAAGTGACTCACCAGAGGCAAAAAAATCTTGCAACAGCAGCACATGCAATTGATTGCACAGTCAGGAAAGCCTGACTGACACCTGAAATTCCAGAATTACCCTGTGTTCAGAAAGATATGCTGTAAGAAGCTTGATCTCAGCATGTCAAGAGGAGATTATTCCACCCCCCCACACACACCCTTTCTGATCTCAATGATTTTGACAGAGAAAATTCCCCTAACCCCAAATTGAGCTCAACCAGAGCTCTTTAGATTCCTGATCAAAAGCCCTTTGAAGTCAATGGAAACATTCCTATAGGCTTCAGTGGGTCTTGGATAAGGCCCTAGGGGCTAGTTATTCAAAGGTATTTAGGTGCCCAGTGGAACTTTTATAAGTGCATAGGCATTGGAGTTAGGGGTTAGATCTACAATGGGATATGGACATTGCAACTTTTAACTGCTAAGCAACCTTCCACCTCGTGGAATCCTGAAAGCCTGAGCTGTTTTGTTTCTCCATGGCTGTTGAACAGAAGTATCCTGCTGCTGTGACTGCCAATTGGCAAAACTTTAGAATGTACATGGCATACACAACCCAGCATTTGAAACAAAGTATGCCTGGCTATCTGTTGTGTTTAGTGCACCTAGAGGACATAAAAGAAAAGAAATTCTCTACTACTAAGAGATGGATTAGTATTCTATAATTGTTCCTGTTCACTGTCTGCTTTTCTAAATCTTGGCCATAACTGAGCATATCCCCCCCCCCCTGTTTTGTTACAAGTCTCGATTGTAAAGGACAGATGCATGAGGATCCAGTTGCAATGATCAATCAGATGTTTGATCAAAAGTCATTTGTTATAACACTGTTCTGCTTTATTTTATATATTAATGGGATTCCTCTATAAGAGAGCAGCAGTATTTTGTAATGAAATGCTAACATACACCTGTTTAAAATTCCACTGTAATTTGACCCCAAAAAAAATCAGTTTTGAAAAAGGAAATTAAGTAAAAAAAATCATTTTACTAATCATGAATAGAGAACCAGTCTAACTTGTCATTCAAATTAAAGAAAACTGTTCACATAGTGCAAGTAAACAGTAGTGCCCTTGTAAATGCCAAGATACTCTTATTGAAAACTGAATCTTTCTTTGATCAAATATATTCATATGGATGAAAGTGTGGCTTTAACCTAGGTCAATGGCAAAACTCCCATTGACTTTAATGCAGCTAGGATCTCAGCCTGTAAGTAGAGGGCCAGATTCTCAAGTTGGGTAAATTGGAGATCGTTCTGCTGATTTACTCCAGCTGAAGATCTGTCTCGTACTTTAACTTTATTCCACCCAAAGGCACCATATTCACTCTCTAGGCACTGCCATTCAGCCATCTCTGAGCCCCTTAATAAAAGGAAGCTAATAATATAATCTGCATTAAGTGGTCAATATGCCTGAATTAATTCCAGAGTGGGACTCAAGCCTAAAGCAAAGACATAAAAACACACAGCTCTCTAGACAGAGTCTCTGGCAGGTGAGCAGGCAGCAAGAAGTTTGAGTGTTAATCTCAAACCAACAGAAATGTAAATCCTTGGATCATGTGTCCTAATGGGGATAATCCTGTCCCCGCTCTGTCCTTCTGACTACAGATTTCAAGTCCTCTGCTCTTCCAGTTTAAGAAGTAGTTGGTGAGGATATCACTGGCTTTGACTGAATGGCTGACTGCTTTTGAGTCAGGATAGTAGTCAAACCCCAACCAAGTCCTGAATTCACCCAGGGAAGCTGTGATGGTAAGCACCTCTGTATTCACACCCAGCCTACACACTACTGCAGTGGTGTTTGTACAAAATATGCCTTGTAAGGTATTTAAAAACTACCACCACACTGGTCACTAATATTGTAAAATGGATGTGCTAACCTCATATGTGAAGTTATAAATTCCCTCTGTATAATATTACTAGAACACATTTAAGACAAAGACAGCTTAACCTAGGTAAAGGTGATAAACAGGTTTGTCCACCTAGACAAAGGAATGTAGCTTTACCTCAATTTATATATTAGCCATAAAAACAAAGCTATCAAGTAAACAAGCGGGGGTTGTCTAGAGCCTCAACTCAAGAGACAGAATTAACATGGTTCCTGTACCCCAGGTCATGATAACCCCTTACTGGTCTGGATTGTACCCCAAAGTTGACAAGGGCAGCAGCAAAAATAAAAAAGGTAAAATATTCTAAACTATATTCTATAAACTGGTATGCATTATCTTTTCTATGAAAGAAATTGTATTTTTATGCATCTACTGGCTGTATATTTTATTTGAGCTTGAACAATCAGACAATAGGACGCACACTCACTAATAACGGCAAAGTCACCACATCATTTGAAGGAAATGCAGCCTCATATTATTGCCATATAAAACTATGCATAGCAGGATCTGGGACATTTTGATATCCCACTTGTCTTGGATCTTGTTTTTGGCATAGCTAGACAAAACATCTGAGGGGCCTGCATGGCATAACTTTACAAGCTTAAAAAAATAGTATAGTTCTTTTAGAAGCTCTAATTATTTTCTTATTAGCATATGCTCACACTGTAATGTTTGATAACATTCTGAATTCCTTCACCAAGGAATCAAAGAACATGTTCTCAGGTGCATTGAATTGCTCTTTTTATGGTGTGTCTTTTTTTAAAGAGTGCTAGTATGTATTCTTAAAGAGTATCCTAAGAAAAGAAAATGTCTTTACTAAAAGTTTAATTGTATCATTTCTATTCAGATCAGACAATTTCAGTAAACAAAATTTAAAATAACTTGATCGCATAGGTGAAGAGAAGAAAGCAGATCTTCAGCAAGAGTCACAATCTCAGTGGACCAGATTTTTAAGGTATTAGATGCCTAAAGATGCAGATAGGCACCTAGTGGAATTTTCACTAGTGCCTAGGGCCCAGAGCCTCAAAAGGTTTAGGGACAGAACTCCCAGAGAAATCTGAAAATTGGACTGTGGGATAGTCATATGTGGGTCTGTCTCTCTTGCTGAAGTTGTTCAACTATAAATAATGAAATAATTAATATTAATTGGGTCAGACTAAGTGTAAGTGACTCTAGTCTAGAGGTTAGGCACTCACCCAGGAGGTGAAGAGCCCCTGTTCAAATCCCTTGTCCTTACCAGGAAGAGGGGGGAAGTGAATCAATATCTCCTACATCCTGTTTGAGTATCCTAACCACTGGGCTAAAAGTTAAGGAAGGCTATCCCTTCCTTCCCCTCTCCCCCAAATCTCCTTGTGGATCCAGATCTAACATATCTAAAATGCTCTGAAGGTTCAAAGATTTCAAGGTCTCAGATGTAGCAGTGTCAGGTCCTATGACTATTTGACTACTAAGGACTTCAGGCTACAAATTTAACTCAGCCTCACTATGTTCTGAGAGGAATGTCCTCCAGATAGTAAATAGTTGTCTCAGGATGAAAGATTCAGATCTTGATTCAAAACTTGATAAGCTTAGGGGTGTTTGGGTGCTGTGTTTTGGTTCAGGCTCATATCTAATTTTAGAGGAATGCACTTTCCACCAACAGAAGTCCAATAAAAGATACTATCTCACCTAGCTTGTCTCTTGCATCCCCACTTACAGCAAATGGAGGTATGCCAATTTGTACAAGCCAAGGAAATGAACCAACATATTTATTTTATTTTAAATACACTGATTGTATTTCAAGGCTTGTTTTTTCAGTTGCCATTGGCTATATGCTATTTCTGTCACAAACCTCATTGCCACACTTGTGCTGAGAGGAACAACAACTCCAATGATAAGAAAAAAGGGAGCTACATTAGGGGGGAAGTTAGCTCATGCTCCCTAAAAAAAAGAGGGGGAAAGGGTGGGGATAATGGAGGGGGCAGTAAGCTTCTATGCATCTATTACAAAGCAAAGGGTTAGAGTTAATAAATCCAACAAGTCCATAAAACCGCACTTGAGTGATGAAATGTTACTTAAAGACAGTCTGCATGGATCTTTCTACCTATGCTTTTTTATTAGCAAACAAACCTGTCAGCAAATGGAACAAAAGACAGACTTTGGAAGGAGAGATTTTGAAAATTTCGAAAGTACTTTCTGAGTAGAGGAGTGTTGGAAGATTTGTCTTAGTTCAAAGCAAATTAAACTTTCCTTCAAAAGTGAATGGTCTCCAAACAACAACTCTTTGTCCTAAGAATAGCAGAGATTTATTTTTAAAGGCGATTCAGGAAAATTCCCATCTCTGTTCACCCAAGCATTTTTTTTTTTTTTTTTTACATATTACCCCTAACAGCACCATTTCTAAGATAGCTCAAACAACCAAAAAGCCGAAATAATCTACAGTTCAAAGCAAACTTCACCCTACATATCAGAGAACTAAACTGTTTTGTAAATTGTTGTTTTATTTTGAAAATATACCAGAGTACTTAAGGGAGTTAGGAGTCCAACTCATTTCAGGGTGCCTAAATCCCTTGGGCTCTTTTGAAATTCCTGCCTTGTGTTACAAGTATCATTTGTCCTCTTAGGTCTTTAGCTTCTCTTCCTCTTCTTCTGTTTGTCCTGGTCTTACATATATTTGCTGCTTTCTCTAGTTGCTTTGTACCTTTCTCCAACATTTTTGCTCATTTATTTTTTTATTAATTCCTTTTAAACAAAGGAAGACAAGGAACAATACTTGTCCTGTGTGCACAGAATTCAAGACGAAGAATTAAGACATGCGCAATGTGGTGACAGCTACCTAGACCACTACACGGTGCTTTCTAATGGAAAGAAATTTCCATTTAAACACTCTGGGCAACTGTAGGAGCACACCCTTTCCTCTAGTCTAGAGTGTCTCCCTATGTTCACAGTACGGCATATATCCTTTCACTCTAACAACCCCTCCAGGTCTTCTGGCCTCACGGCCATCTGTTGCCTTGCATGGGCTAATTCTCCAGCTAAATCACTGCTCAGTAATGCACATTGGACAACATAATCCCAAATATACATACAAAAATGATGGGGTCTAACTTAGCTATTACCACTCAAGAAAGAGATTGGGGAGTTGTGGACAATTAAAAATGATTAAGGGTATGGAACAACTTCCATATGAGGAGCGATTAAAAAGATGGGCTGTTCAGCTTGGAAAAGAGACAAAGGGGGGCTATGACAGAGGTCTATGCAATCATGAAGAGTGTGGAGAAAGTAAATAAGGAAAGGTTATTTACCTCTTCGCATAACACCAGAACCACCAGTCACCCAATGAAATTAATAGGCAGCAGGCTTAAAAATAAACAAACAAAATAAAGTACTTCTTCACACAATGCATAGTCAATATGTGGAACTTGTTGCCAGGGGATGTTGTGAAGGCCAACAGTATAACTGGGTTCAAAAAAGAATTAGACAAGTCCTTGGAGGATAGGACCATCAATGGCTATTAGCCAAGATGATTAGGAATACAACCCTATGCCCTTACCGCTAGATGCTGGGATGGACAATAGGGGATGGATCACTTGCCCTGTTCTATTCATTCTCTTTGATGCATTTGGCATAGGACACTATCACAAAACAGGATACTGGGCTAGGTAGATCATTAGTCTGACCAAGTATGGCCATTCTTATGTTCTTAGTATATCCTCATTCAAAGTACACAGAAAAGTCCAAAAATAGGGAACTCACAGTTCAACAGCATCATCCTCTGCCTAATACTCAGTCCTTTACCATTTTCCCCTCTCCTTAATCTGGGGAAGAGGCAGCAGAACCCAGGTTCATCTGTCCACTGGGTTCCAGCTCAGGCCCCTGTTCAGAACAGCCAGAATTAGCCTCTCTCAAGACCCTTGCTGTTCCCTCAGCAGCTTACTACCTCTGTGGGCTTTCCAACTTCTTGTTGTGTCTCTCCTGTTGGCTTCTCTAGTAGTTCTCACTAGTTTCTTAGCAGAAGCTTCTTTCCAAAGTCCATCAGTCTCTCTGGAAGCTACCCCCACCTACCTGCCTTACAGCCCTTTTATCCTCACACCTGCTCTGGGGATGCCAATCAGCTCTGGTTGAGCAGATAGACAGGTTTTTGTGTTAACACTTTGGTTGCCAAGCCAGCATGGACTCTGACAGCAATACTGCAGCTTATGAACGAGGGTTACTGGTATGATTTGGCTTCTTTGTGCCACTCTGGTGAAGAAAACCAGCTGTAAACCTGCTTTAGCCAGCCACTAAAGCCAGCTTTATGGCTTCTTTGTGTCACCAGAGTGGTACAATGTATCTGGAGCATGCCAGTTAATCTTGCCTTCTAGGCCCAATCCTACAATGCACTGAGTGGCTGCATCTTCCCACACTTTGCACCTTGCAGGATTGGGTTGTATATTCTCTCTTGCGATGTGTTAGTTCAATTAACCATGCAGTCTATACCAGAGAGGTGTCTGAATTCCTTGCTCACTGTTTATTCCTCTTTGTCACTCACTGTTAGAGAAACTACCAAGAGTTGGGCCAGATTCTGCATTCAGTTGTATTTATTGAAATCAGCAGGTTTCTATGACTGTAATTGAGGGCAGAATCTAGCACAGTATATCTGGGGAAGGAGTGCTGTGGAAAAGGAGAAAAATACACATTCAAAACTGCAGACAGATTTCTACAGTCGAGTATGTCAGACCAGAAAACTGTACTGCAGGTTTCTCTGTGCAATAAACTGAGAAACACTCTGCCCAGTGTGGAGCACATCAGAAGCAGGCAAGCTCTGCATACCAACCTTCCAAGAGGCTCAAGAAATGTGGGACACTGGGAGATGGGTTCCAGTGTAGGTGGGGATAGTGTTCTCCAAAAGTGCCCCTAAAGGACGGTGAAAATATAAAACTAAGACATGGTTACAACCTCTCAAGAAATCAAATATAACCACATGTGGCACTTCCCCTTCCCAAACAACAGTTATGGCTTTTGGAGCTATCCTTAGATAAAGGACCGCTCTTTACCAGCAGTGTGTTACTCCAGTTGTACACAAATGTAATTCTGTTGATTTCCAAGATATGGCACACTCTTTCAAGTGCAAAATAAAGCACAGAAGGAACGCTAGAGTCTGCCAGGTGAATTAGTACAACAGCAGAAAAAGTGGTGGATGCTCCATTGCTTTGAACATTTAAAACTAGATTGGGCGAAGCACCCTCCCAGGACACACCCTATAGACCTGCTAATACTGCCAGCAGCAGTAGTGGCTATCCCACCTTGGGGCCATTGCTAGTGGAGGTAATTTACAGCACTGAAGCTGCCATAAACTATGACAGGGATAGCATAGAACCAGCACAAGACTAGGGACAACCCCCCTTAACCCCCTCCCCAGATCACTACTTTGCAGCTCCTCTTTCTCCTTACTATGTGCAGCTGAGGACTGAGCCAGTTATAACATTGTTAGAGGACCAGGTTTTAACCCTGGCAGATACGTAGGCCAAACAGTTCCCTAACCTGGTTCATATGTCATTCCATTGGGTTTATAACTGAACAAATCAGTCTAACACATTAAGATGTTATGACTATTCCTACTCTTGGAAAATTGCCAGAGGCCATAATTTAGGTGGTTAATTATACACAAGTGTCAAAATATTCCTAGCAGGTTGATTTCTATTCATTTACTCTGGTCATTTGAAAGTGATCAGACTTGACAGTACATAGTAGAAGATGGTTATCTTTGGTTAAAGGAGACAATTAAAAGAGAAATAGATGGCAGTTTGCCATGATATGCTAAAACAATCAGCAATGTTTTGACATTTCTCAAAAAAAAGGCAGAAAAAGTGAAGTCTCAATAGTTCTTGAAATAGAGGTATTAATTGGTTTACTATCAGAATGAATGTTACAACTCATATTTGAGAATGTATGTTACAAGCACTATTAAGGATCCCTTTTACTTTTAAAGTGTCCTTTGCCAAATATGCCACTACACTGAAACTGTTCTACTTGGTTTTATGGAGGCTAAAAAGAAATCTGTGTTCTACAGCACTGCTGAATGCCACTGGACTCTTGCATGTCTGTTCAGGAAATACCGAATACTCTCAGATTTGACTTGGTAGAATGATCTTTTAAGGGCAGTAAGGGAGACCTATAAGTATGGATTTGAGATTCTCCTTTTTCACCTGTTTCAAAACCAAAAGGGAAAATAGTTCTTATTCACCTGCCTATGGTCTATCAGTGTGTTGTGAAAATATGTCAAAGTGTAGCCCTCTGGAGCAGAGATGGTCTATTCTATGTTCTTACAGCACCAAGCATAAAGGAGCCCCAACTCCAACACGGCCTTTGGGCACTAACAATAGTAAAAGATATTTACTACTATTAATAATGCACCCAGGAAGGGAGAGAGAGAAGTAACTTTTCCACTATTTGGTACTGTGATGGGGTGTATATACCCGGCCTCCCAATAAAGATAGGAAGGACTTACTGGCCTGCCATGGAGGAGAGGAAATATTGCTGGCTTCCTCCAAGGTAGGGATTAGAGCTCTCCCACAAAGTGGATTCCCTAAAATGGGGAATATTCACTATTGCTCAAGTAAAGAAAGGGCTGACGCCCAATCCTCCTCATAGATTTTTATGCCAGAAGGGACATCAAGATCTAGTCTGACCTCCTACATAGTGCAGGGCACAGAAACTAGCCCAGCCGCTCCTGTAATAGACCCCTAAACTCTGGCAGAGTTACTGAATTCCTCACATCATGATGTAAAGACTTCAAACCCATATAGATAAGGCCTTAGCTAACAATGCAAATGCCTAGTATAGACACAATGCACATTAGTGGAGAATAATTTGCACATGTGCAGATATTCCAGTGACTAAAATCCAAGCAGAGACAAGGCCTTTGTGTTTAGTGAACTTTGGACATACATAACCATTAGTCTGGTATCCCCTGGTGAGCCAGGAGTGCTTGCGTCTATGTTAGAAAAAAGATTTTATTCCCACGAGAGTCTAGATTTGAATGATAGCTATAATCTCCCCACAAGGGAGCAACATCCTTTGGGAAATGGGGTGTTCTGCAGAGGAAAGAAAGCAAATAAACAGCAGGAAAAAGAAGAAACTCAGTTTGGAGAGATACCAGCATTGTTACCCAATGAATTTTAAATAAGCATTCTCCTCTCACATCAGTACTGATCCAGTGACTGTTGCTGCCAGCAGCAGGGAGCGGGATCCTTTTAATACATTTACTGAGGACTGATCTCTGTTGCTGGCTCTGCCTTTACTGGCTATCAGTGGTGTGGGGCTCCTTTTAAAGGAGTTCACCCCTGCAGCTGAAAGCCCTGGGGTGAGAGTGGAGCATACTGGGCCAAAGCTACATTATTGTGCTAGCTCCCAGTCCTGACTCTGCTATTTTCCAACCCCAATCGTGGCAGTGGTGGTGGTGGTACGGCAGGGTCAGGAGCCTTTTAACAGGCTCCTCTTCCCCCCTCCCCCAGAAATGGGAGGGGCACACCAAAGCCAAGCCTTCAGTGGGTCATTTGGGCATAATTTGTTGGGTCCCAACCTTAGCGCTATCTCTGCTGCTTTAAAATGATTTAACTTCTGCTTCAGGAAATCTAACTAAATCCACAAGCCTGTCATAATAGCAAAATAAGGGCAAGCGTACAAACTAGCTACAGGAACAAAGGGAAACAAGAAGACTTTTTATCAATACATTAGAAGCAAATGGAAGACCAAAGACAGGGTAGGCCCACTGCTCAGTGAAGAGGGAGAAACAGTAACAGGAAACTTGGAAATGGCAGAGATGCTTAATGACTTCTTTGTTTTGGTCTTCACCGAGAAGTCTGAAGGAATGCCTAACATAGTGAATGCTAATGGGATGGGGGTAGGTTTAGCAGATAAAATAAAAGAACAAGTTAAAAATCACTTAGAAAAGTTAGATGCCTGCAAGTCACCAGGGCCTGATGAAATGCATCCTAGAATACTCAAGGAGCTAATAGAGGAGGTATCTGAGCCTCTAGCTATTATCTTTGGAAAATCATGGGAGACGGGAGAGATTCCAGAAGACTGGAAAAGGGCAAATATATTGCCCATCTATAAAAAGGGAAATAAAAACAACCCAGGAAACTACAGACCAGTTAGTTTAACTTCTGTGCCATGGAAGATAATGGAGCAAGTAATTAAGGAAATCTGCAAACACTTGGAAGGTGGTAAGGTGACAGAGAATAGCCAGCATGGATTTGTAAAGAACAAATCATGTCAAACCAATCTGATAGCTTTCTTCGATAGGATAACGAGCCTTTTGGATAAGGGAGAAGCTGTGGATGTCGTATACCTAGACTTTAGTAAGGCATTTGATATGGTCTCGCATGATATTCTTATTGATAAACTAGGCAAATACAATTTAGATGGGGCTACTATAAGGTGGGTGCATACCTGGCTGGATAACCGTACTCAGAGAGTTGTTATTAATGGTTCCCAATCCTGCTGGAAAGGCATAACAAGTGGGGTGCCACAGGGGTCTGTTTTGGGACTGGCTCTGTTCAATATCTTCATTAACGACTTAGATATTGGCATAGAAAGTACACTTATTAAGTTTGCGGATGATACCAAACTGGGAGGGATTGCAACTGTTTTGGAGGACAGGGTCATAATTCAAAATGATCTGGACAAATTGGAGAAATGGTCTGAGGTAAACAGGATGAAGTTTAACAAAGACAAATGCAAAATGCTCCACTTGGGAAGGAACAATCAGTTTCACACATACAGAATGGGAAGAGACTGTCTAGGAAGGAGTACGGCAGAAAGGGATCTAGGGGTTATAGTGGACCACAAGCTAAATATGAGTCAACAGTGTGATGCTGTTGCAAAAAAGCAAACGTGATTCTGGGATGCATTAACAGGTGTGTTGTGAGCAAGACACGAGAAGTCATTCTTCTGCTCTACTCTGCGTTGGTTAGGCCTCAACTGGAGTATTGTGTCCAGTTCTGGGCGCCGCATTTCAAGAAAGATGTGGAGAAATTGGAGAGGGTCCAGAGAAGAGCAACAAGAATGATTAAAGGTCTTGAGAACATGACCTATGAAGGAAGGCTGAAAGAATTGGGTTTGTTTAGTTTGGAAAAGAGAAGACGGAGGGGACTGATAGCAGTTTTCAGGTATCTAAAAGGGTGTCATAAGGAGGAGGGAGAAAACTTGTTCACCTTAGCCTCTAAGGATAGAGCAAGAAGCAATGGGCTTAAACTGCAGCAAGGGATGTTTAGGTTGGACATTAGGAAAAAGTTCCTGTCAGGGTGGTTAAACACTGGAATAAACTGCCTAGGGAGGTTGTGGAATCTCCATCTCTGGAGATATTTAACAGCAGGTTAGATAAATGTCTATCAGGGATGGTCTAGACAGTATTTGGTCCTGCCATGAGGGCAGGGGACTGGACTCGATGACCTCTCGAGGTCCCTTCCAGTCCTAGAATCTATGAATCTATGAACTAGGAAATAATATATTTTATGTCAACGAGTGAAATGCTGCAAAGGTAAATACATTTCTGCACGGTTGGGCTCCTCATAGAATTTATTTCTGAAAAAGTTTTGCAATAGCTTGTTAGATAAAACTAAATAAAGGGCCAGGGAGAGGGATATGCTTTCAGATAGGAATGCAGGATCAAATATAGTGGCCTCCTCCCTCTAGAAAAAGTCTGATAACCACAGTTTTTCCTTTAGAAACATCCCTTGAACAGTGCTGTATTGTGTCATGATTAGGATTCAGGAACAGTCATAAGTTCAAGGTAGAAAAGAAAAACAGATTGGAACAGAAAAGGCCATTGAAAGGATGTTGGTAATTACAGTTTGCATTCTTATCAGTAATAGGTCATAGTGATATAGTATTATTGTTATGCTTTATATGCATGTACTGATTTTTAAAAGTAAAGAGATGAATATTTTACTGAAAAATAAAAACACTATTCTTATTAGTAAAGATTCAGGTTCCTGTCTCTTAATTATATGTCCAGTAGGAACAGGATGAATGAGATTCATATATAAATACTTCTTGTTGAAGTATGAAGGCCTAGTTTACACTGAAAAGTTTGGCCAGTATAGTCAAGTTATCTATCTCAATGTAAAAGCATAGTCTCAAGTTAACTGGCAATCAATTAACTTGCGGCTAAACGTCTAGTGTAGATATAGTCTGTATTGTACTCATTTAGGATATGTCCTTACTGAAGAGAGAGGTGAGTTTTACATCCAGATAGCTAACTCATCTCAATGTAAAATCCTAGTGGACACAAGGCGCAAATAGGATTTACGTCAACATAGTAGCTGACCTTAAAATTACACTAATTCCCTCACCGGGGGGTACCTTGACTAGCTACATGGAGGTAGAAACTGCCTGTGACATGACTCCAGCAGAGTCTTACATCAGCATAGTTACTTGATGTAAAAACTCCCTTTTTTGATATGAAGACAAAGCCATAGGAAACAAGCATGAAGTTGTGTATGGTCTTGCTAGCTGGAATGCTCTGTGCTAGAGGTGCATCTACAGATTTTTATTTTTTTTCTGAAAGAGGAGAAGGGAGGTTGGCATCTAACTGGGCGGCTGTTCCAAGCACAAAGTAAGGAATGAGTGAATATGTGAAGTTACCAGATGAATGAGGGAGACAAAGGGAGCCACTGGGAGAGCAGAACGATAACAGTATAGGAAATGGGAGGGTATATAAAAGTCCCTAAGGGATCGCTTTCCACAGGATCATCTCCTGACATCCTAGAAGTAGCACAGGTGCTCCCCTCTGGTTTTTCTTACTTTTTAACTGAAGGCCCATATTCCCCGTGATTGGAGGCCATCCCGGATCACACCCCCTGGCAGCATGGCATGGTTCTGCATGTATCCCACCCTCAGCTCCAGCAGGGTTCTTGAAATGATTTGCTCACACACTAGAATACTTAAGTAAGATCCTCCCTTGGGGGAGTCTTATTTATTAAGTCCTATGAAAATGCTGCCCCTTAGTCCCAGACCTTGTTCTCCTTTAAGCCAGGAGTCTGACAGCCCCCTTTCTTGAGGCCTGTGCTCTGAATAAGGAAGAGATCCTCCCTTTCTTGGTTCAGGAATCCCTTCTTCTTGGGGCCTGTGTCAGTAACTTACATCACTTTCCCCTCCTTGTGCCGGGAGCTTCACAGCCTTCCTTCTGGAGCCTGTGTCAACAACTCAAGAAGGCTGTGCCCTTTGGTCAGCTTCTTGGAGCCAACCGCTCTCAAGCTGTCCACCCAGTCTCTCTCCTTGTGCCTGTCTGGAAGCTCCTCTTTTATCCCTGTGTTTGGGGCTGTTTTAGCCACATGACCTACCTGTCATAGGATTGTGCTAACTTTCCCCACCTAGGAAGGGAAGCTGAGTGAGGCACAGGTGGGGCTCGACTCACTACCTCTTAAAGGGCCCAGTCACCCTGTGACATGCCCTGCTCTCTGAGCAGGTTGGCATCAGGGTTCTCTTACGGCTCTTTCTTCTTTAGCACACCCAGGATTGAGAGCGAGAACTGCTCTTTGCCTAGTTTGGAGAACCACAGACAGCTGATGGTAAGTTTTTCTGCATGCTTCCCCCTCCTCCCAGCACCATTTCTCCCTGGGAGCTCTGCAGGTATCTGCTTGGTAGGAGGACTAGGAGGAAAAGACAGCTGGAGGTGCTGGAGTAGAGAGGGGATGGGTGTGAGAATAAGGGAAGCTTGCAGTACTGGGTGAAGGAGAAGAAAAGAGAGGTTCTAAGCTAGGCACAGGAGCAGACTAGGACTGTTGATAGGCAGAGAGCCAAAATGGGTGCCTGGGAAAAGATCACAGAGGAAATATTTGGCACCAGACTAAGTAATGACAAGAGAAGCAGGACAGAGGGATCTGCAGTCAATATTGCTGTGGGTAATCAGAGGAAGGCATCCCAAGGAGTGGTGGTGATTTAAGGGCAGGTCTACATTATGGGGCTAAGTCGACCTAAGTTACGCAACTCCAGCTACGTGAATAATGTAGCTGGAGTCGATGTACCTTAGGTCAACTTATTGCGGTGTCTATACCGTGCTGGGTGGACTTACCTTATGCTTCTCATCCAGGTGGACGGGAAATCAAAGTAGACGGGTGAGCGGTCGGCGGTCAATTTTGCGGGTCTTCACTAGACCCGCTAAATCAAACCTTGGTGGATCAATCGCCACACATCAATCCCCTGGTAAGTGGAGACCAGCCCTAAAATGCCTTCCCAGAAAGGAGTGAAGGAAGAATTGGGCAAACTCTGAGCATGGAAGAGTTAGGCTAGTCATCTGCATAAAAGCAGCTGAAGAAAATTACCCAGGTTTGTGGTGTTCAATCTATTACTAGAGAGGATTGCATGGAGTGTTGTAGCTGTGTTGGTCTCTGGATATTAGACACACAAGGTGGGTGAGGTAATATCTTTTATTGGCCCAACTTCTAAGCCCACTTTCTCACTAGAGATGAATGGCAGATACCCAATGGCATCTGCAACCTCTTCTACCTACCTACACCCACATCCTCTCCCTTCACCTGTCACAGTAATGGAGCAGCTGTGGGACATTCTTTAGTAGTTTCAGCATCCCAAACAAGAAGGGGAACTAGCCAGACCTCCAGTTTGCTTAGCACACGTCTGCCCCAATATGAGGGCCTGAAGTGTCTCAGCCTTCGACAAATTTCAAATATGGACTATGGATCTGTATTTCAAATGGGGTTACTCTGGAAAACACTCACAGCCAGCCTTTCAGGTACAACAATGAAAAAGCCAGACAGTTCTAATGGCTCATCAACAAAGGGTTCCCGCCATATGCTAAAGCTATACAAGGCAGGGAGTGACATCATCAGGGGTTCTTCATTCCCCACACAAGAAGACTCCTGGAAACATCTGAGGAACAAAGCCTGAACTGGGGGAAGTGCTAGACCCAGGGTAAAGAGATTTCTAGCCTGTGTATGAAAAACCTGGGGATTCCAAGCTGTAAAGCTAGTGCAGCTTCTCCCTTAAGAACCTGCAGTCCGCTTGTATCATCAGCCAGAGTAAGAATTTGCTAATTCATAGCCTATCCTTCTAGTATCTTAGACTTAGTTTCCGTTTTTGTTTACTTATTAGGTAATCTGCTTTGATCTGTTTGCTATCACTTAAAGTCTATCTTTTTTACTTAATAAGCTTGTTTTTGCTTTATCTAAACCAGTGAGTTAGACTGATGTGCATGGGAAATTGTAGCTCAAGGGGCAAAGCCTGTTGCATATTCCTCTCGATGTTGGGAGCGGGGGTGGCGAACTCTATGAGCTTATGCTGTAGAGTTCCCTGTACAGCCCAAGATGGTATAATTTTGGGTTTATGTTCTGGGGGGGGGGGGGAGCTGAGAGTTACCTTGGCTTTAGCCTTTCTAGTGTTGGTTCGTGCAGTGGTTAGTCAGAGAGCCTACATGTAACTGCAGCTGGACATGTCCTTAACTGTGTGAATGTGGGTGGAAGTATAAGACTGGGAGCAGATCTGCAGCTTGTCACAGCAGCACAGTGAGAGAGGGAGTCCAGGCTGGTGGGTCAGAGGGCTGAGTGGTACCCTGTCACAATATGTTCCCCACATAACTTTTCAAGTTGACGAGTTTCCTACTTTGTCCAGTAAGAAAAATTATTTAGCATTGTCTAGTAAACAGATATTGAACAATGTTATGGTGGCCCAAAATTGTGTGGCATCCACAGGATGCAGCAGGATTTCCCAACTAAATAAGAGGCAGTTGCCTTGGTTTTCAACTATGAGGAAGAACTATTGCAAAGGGGCTACTTTTTCTAAAATGTATGGATGGAAATCACCTGTTGTGGACTAGATGTCTCCAGATTAATTTAAGTGTAAGGCTTCAATTGACATGAGTGGAAGTTAGATCAGGCTCTAGTTATTTAGCAGAGAGCACCACGGTCACTTAAATTAGAGAGTTTGGCCATTCATTTCAATGGAATTAAAATCAAGCTTAGGCCTAAGATCTACCTATGTGGCACTATCAAAGCCCTTATAATTATAATAGTCACCACAGGCCAGGAGAGAATGACCTACTAGACATTTTCCCCATGAGACAGTGAGTTATGAGTAGAACTATTAAAATACAGAATATTCAAGCATTTGGATAACCCCATGCCCCAACTCAGAAAATATTTTTTGCAAAATATTTTGCAAAGGATGGTTCATTTTTGACCAGCTCTAATTTCAATGCACTTTTTCCATCTCCTCCCTTTCTTTTGCTTCTGCTATTTGTTTTCATGCTTAAACTTAAATTGGCACTGAAAGTTAATGAGACACTTAGTCCAATACCAACTTTTCATCAACCCAGTTGTCTGAACATTTTACAGTTTGATCATCCATAAATCCTTATGATTACTTGTGTGTAACTGGTCACTTAGTTACACGGTTATCATTTCTAGGCCTTGATCGGAGGACTCAAACAAAAATAATGGCAAATACCAAATACTTCTGCTCATGCACAAATATCCTTCCTTCCACATGAATATAGGAAATCAAATGAACAACATTCATGGAAACAGAACCCAGTTGTCCAATTGTTTGCAGAAAAGAATCTACATATGCAGATTAGTTTAATTTATCAATCTATTTCAAAACCAACAAATCACATTATTCTGAAGATAGTTAAAATAACTACATAAAAGCTCTCTTAGCATGTCTCTAAGAAATTGCTATTGTTTAGAAGTGGTAGGACCATTTTTTACAATATGAAATTTCAACAAAATATACCGTTTCAAAGCCAAAATATGTGGGTCTGTATTGAAATTAAAATAAATTTCAAAACCCTGTAAGTTGCTCTGAAATGGAATGGTCATCCTCTGGTCTGCTCTACTATAGTTGATTCAATGATATTGTGCAATTGTGAATGGGAGGGCACATGGTCTAGGTTGGAAGTTTCCTATTAAGAAGTGGTCCACACTAGGAAAAGTTTGCTCATCCCCACTTTAAATTATTAGATCTATCAAAGGGACTATGGCTTTGTTGGAAGTTTGTAGGGAAATTAGTACTATTGCTTGGTCTTCATGCTATACACAGAATCCAGGAAAGTAGAGTAGAAATCTCACTTCAAGTCAGACCTTCATTTTTCCATTTTCAAATTATATCAGTTTTATGTAAGCATCCAAATATTTAAAAAATTGTAATTACAGTATCAGTTTTATTATGCCCATAAATCAGGAAGACAGGCATAATAAGGAATACTGGAATAATTCAGTTCGCAACAGGATACAAAATAATGTATATTTTTACAGAAGACTTACTCCTACATAAAGTAGACAAAGACAGGCTATGGCTATAATGCCAGGGTATCATAATATAAGAAGTATTAGCCTCCAAATGATTTTGATTATAGATGGGATGTTGTAAGAAATACTTTATATGAAATGCCTGTCTTGCTGCAAAGAACATTTAATCCATAGTGATACTTCAGGAACCACCTGAAGAAAAAAATGACAGAAAATGTTTTAAATAAAGGAAACAGCTGCCACTATCCTCTTGATTCGACACTGGAATTAAGACAATGGGAATATTACTGTCTAGATGTGATGTCATCTGGCTATTTCTTATATGCTTTGTAATGCTAAGAACGAGAGACAACCCCTAAATCAAGACAAACTCATTCAATGAGAGAACAGCTTAATATTGGTATTATACAACAAAATATTGGTGAGTGATTTTTTTCATAAAACATATTCAGAACAATCAAATCAAATGAGCCAAGCTCAAGTGCCCCGTAGCACAAATGCACAAGGTTCTCTACAGATAAATAGAAAGCCTATATTAAAGTAAATAACATAGGCCAGTTACATTCCGTTTCAGGTTTCCCCACAAGCTTCCTTACTTTTTGTGGACCCTTCCCCCGTTTTGCTAAAATAAAATCCTTTGCATCTTCAGGTGTTCAAAATATGTACCTGTAACTTGCATCTTCTATTCTTAGCCCTGGCACTTAAAGACCTGAAGGGATGTATATAAAAGAGTTCAAGTTGTTTTGTTGTTGTTGTTTTTTAAACAGAACAAACATGTCTTTGTGGTCAGGCTGGAAGTGTATTATGGAAAACTGCCAATACAGTCTATTACATTCCAGTTTCTCTTTATATTATTTCACACAGTCCCTGATTTACCCATGACTAAGACAGTCCTGGCATTCAAGGTGCAAATATTTTTATAAGAGGGATCCTTATGGCAGTATTAATCAATCAGAATAAGGTTTTCTGAAAGCCAGTTAAGGGCTAATTTAGCCAGCTCACCAAGCTCCACTGCTCAGGTACACTAATGATCCTTAAATTTCTTATTCTAGTAGCATGATTTCCAAGTGAGTTTCTCTGTCAATCTGGGTACTTATATGGCTCCATAACCATAATATTGGAGCACCTTCAGACACTACTGAGTCAAGGCTACAAGCCTCTATTTTATTTTGTTTTCTCTTCATCTCTAGGACTAGACCCCAGACACTGCACTTTCCAATCAGATATTCTGCCATTCACTTTTCATTCTCAGGGAATTCCATTCCAGTTTCTTCTCAATTAAATCTATGGATTTGGAGGTTTTTTAGAATTCAAAACATTTATGCAATTTCTCTAAGATGCATGTTACAGCTGCTTGAAAATGTGCTACATTCAATTTTAATGAAGAAGCAGCAGCTGTATTCAGGATGAGGAAAGTGGCTGGCTTCCATTTTTATTCACTGGTGTTCAAGGCTTAATAAAAGAACACTTTTCTGATACAGATTTAGTGCAAATCAGCACATGTAGCAGTTGGAGATGAATGCTCAGAGGTAAGCACCATTGGCTCCTATATTCCTAGAAGAAAAACAGCAGAGCCAAGTGAAATTTAGAATTTCCATCCCATAATAAATTTTGACATTTCAATGTTTTCATTCCAAATCAGGGCAAGAAGTTGAAAATTAAAAAAAAACAAAAACAAAAAAACAAAAAAACAAGAGAGAGAATGGAAATTCTGAAAAAAATTCATTTAAAATGTCACGACATTTCATTTTTACACTTTCAATTACTGTCAGTCATTTAACATTCCTAAATCAAAATGTTTCATTTCAGTTTGTGGAACTGACCTGTTTCAAGTCAGTTAATATTGAACTGCATTCTCCTACAGTGGCAAATTGCCTCATGGAAGTTCTAGTTCAGGAACCTGATAGCCCATTCTCCCCTATGTACTGAACTCCCAGGCTAGACTACATCTCCCATGGTGCACCACAAAGAACTTGGTGAGAGGGGAATCAGAATTGCATTATGGGAGAGGTAATTTTCCAGGCAACCAAGCCCACTGGAGAGAATGGGGGCCCAAAATACAATGTGGAATTGTACATAGCTCTAAGGCGAATAGCAAGGGTTTGAGATTATTTACAGGATCAGGTTCTACAACAAAGTGCCATGGGCATTTAAAAATAACAATAAAATCCTAAAACCTATTACTCTAACAGCAAGGATCAAAGTTCAGATTCACAACAATCACTGGTGAATCAGAGATGTTTGACAACTCCCTCTAGATCCTGCCGATGGTATTATGTACACTGACCAATGGGTTAGATCACCAGTGTGTGATGTAACCATCTCCCTCGATACAGCATGGTACCTCCACAGTACTCTCTCATCCCACTGTGCAATACAACTGGATGACTCATTGTTTATTATATACTGTCATTTGAATCCCCATGAGAGGGGATTTAAAATAAGATAAAGTTCCATAGCAAACAATCTGCACTGACTGTGGGCCTTATCCATTGACTTCATTGGACTTTGAATCAGGGCCTATGGGAGCAAGAATGCTCCTACTTAAGTCAATGGCAAAACTCCCATTGATTTCAGTGATGCAGGACCAGGCCCTATATGACCCAATGAAGTAGATTCTTTTTATCACTAATTTCTATGCTTCTAGAATTCCATTATTAAAATAACTTTTATAAAAGGATTTTTGTAAGCATGTTACGAGAACAATGATGACTTAGCATAAGCAGTTGACAGAAGATGGGTGAGGATAATAATTAAATTCCTTTTATTTATTATGTGTGGCGAGAGAGAGGGAGATAGATATGTAAACAGCCAGAGAAAAAGGAAAAAGCAAGAGATGCCTGGAAATAAGCTACAGAGACATGGCTTCAGAGGACTCCTCTTTAGACTGTAAAGAGAGCTCTGGAGGGACCAGGAAAACATTTGAACTTGAGTAACATAGAAGACTATTTTGTATCAGAGAAAAATGTATGCAGAGTGCACCAAGAAATATAAACACAGAACAAAATGAGAAACAAGGGAAGGGAAGAACATCAGTTACAAAAGCTGTCACAACAGACAGAAGGACAGTGAGAAGCCTCACTTAAACCAATGTTTGTGGGGAAATGTCCTTAAAAATGCTGGAGCAAGACCAGTAATTTTACTAAAGACCTGTTTATAGTACTCCATGCAAGGGCCTCCAACTGGAATCAGAGGTTATGTAAAAGAGGCAGCAAAATTAGGCTCCATAGCAGGAATCATAACAGCAATCAGTGCATGTAGAAACTATAAGCATCTTTTAAGGATCAGAGGGGTAGCCGTGTTAGTCTGAATCTGTAAAAAGCAACAGAGGGTCCTGTGGCACCTTTAAGACTAACAGAAGTATTGGGAGCATAAGCTTTTGTGGGTAAGAAGTGGGTTTCTTGCCCACAAAAGCCTATGTGGGTAAGAACCTCACTTCTTACCCACAAAAGCTTATGCTCCCAATACTTCTGTTAGTCTTAAAGGTGCCACAGGACCCTCTGTTGCTTTTTACATCTTTTAAGGGTAGACTTTTGGAGAAGTTCCATGGCCAGTGTTATACAGAAGGTCAGATCACAATGGTCCCTTTTGGCCTTGGAATCCATGAAGCATACCAATTTTGCAACAACAAAACGCAATACTCAAAACTATTAGGCCAGATTCTTCACTGCCTTCTTTTTACCCAAGACAGAATGGTCATATTTACACTCATTTCGCTCTCAGTACAAAGATGTAAATAACTACACAAGGTGCAAGGTAGCAGAGAATCAGGCTCAGTATTTTATTTCACATAAAAGTACTGGAACATTAAGAAGGAACCACTATTTTCACAATGGTTACTAAACTATACTGGCTTATAACTGATGGGAATAGATCACTACTATATACGGTGACAAAGTTCCTCCTCTATCTTGGTGGGTCCTGCGCTTATTGGCAGATTTTCTTGCCTCAGAGATTCACCATGTGGGTTGGGGAACAGCCCAGAGACCTTCCCCTCTGGAAGACCCCACAGTCCAGGTTAATTGGGAGGTTTGGGGGAAACCCAGGCCGCCCTCTACTCTGGGTTCCAGCCCAGGGCCCTGTGGACTGCAGCTGTCTATAGTGCCTCCTGTAACAGCTGCATGACAGCTACAACTCCCTGGGCTACTTGCCCATGGCCTCCTCCAAATACCTTCCTTATTCTCACCACAGGACCTTCCTCTTGGTGTCTGATAACGCTTGTGCTCGTCAGTCCTCCACCAGCACACCCTCTCTCTCAGCTCCTTGCGCCTCTTGCTCCCAGCTCCTCACACTCGCACCACAAACTGAAGTGAGCTCCTTTTAAAACCCAGGTGCCCTGATTAGCCTGCCTTAATTGATTCTAGCAGCTTCTTCTTAATTGGCTCCAGGTGTCCTAATTAGCCTGCCTGAACTGGTTCTAGCAGGTTCCTGATTACTCTAGTCCAGCCCCTGCTCTGGTCACTCAGGGAACAGAAAACTACTCATCCAGTGACCAGTATATTTGCCCTCTACCAGACTCCTGTACCCCACTGGTCTGGGTCTGTCACAATACATAATACCATATATCATGACAACATGCAAATCACCTTTTAATTTTCAGTACATGCATTATTTTTAAGTATTTGGGACCAGATTCTCGGTTTTTAATATGTGCACATAAATATACACATTGCTCTGTATTTATGTTAGAGAAGGTAAGGTAGTAAGCTGCTGGGTAATCAACACCTTAATGAAGTGGCAAAGAGGACTTCAGCATCCATGTTCACAAAAGTTCTACAAAACCACAAAACCTCCTTTCCTTTCTCTCCTTCTTAGAATTCTTGCAGGTAATTTCTGGACCAACCCATATATGTAGCTAGCCGCTTTTCAGTCCAGGTCTTAGGGATATATTTTGACACAGAGGACAACTACAGCCCACCAACAGAATGAGAAGTGTGGACTTAGTGAGGCATTATCATCATACACAAGACTGGACAATCAGCATCTTGACCCCCACCCTAAATGTTCCCTGCTGCTTCATCTCCCACACAGATCCCATTGGGTCTTAGAAACTCTACACCAGATGGAGAGCAGAACAGAAAATCTATTTGTGATGGCGGAAACACACACAGTATCAGTAGGTCTATACAAAGGCCAAAGGATCATTCCTTTCCACCTACATAGAAACCATCCAAATCATGCCCAACAGGGAGTATTTAGGAGGAGCAACTACATCACATGCTTGCACTCTGCAGCAGAATCCAGCATCGTGCTCTGTGAGGAACTAGTATCTTTCTTCACTGAGATTATCTGCATCACATGGGCTTCTCAGGAGAGATGATATAAAATTCCATGAAAAGCCCCAAAGCCACCTAGGGAGGAGAAATCCTCAAGGAGCTGCTTAAATCAGCTTTAGGTCTGCATTCCACTAGCACAGTGGAACAAAGCTGCTTTAGTTATGTCCTATGTGGAGGAACTAAAATGCATTAGCGCAGATTTAAACACCATTATGTTGTCACAAAAGTGTTCAAAGTGTTGTTTTTGTTCTGCACTGAAACAAAGCCAAAAATTGACATAAAATGCACTTGTCATTTCCTGGTCAGCTCTAATTGCAAATATTCAGCCTTACAGTACATCCTCTCCGGGACAGTGTGTCTGAGTTCATATTCCTCCTTCCTCTCATGTCTTATTCATGTAGTTACTCCTGCGTTAGATAACCAATCCTACAGTCAGCAACAGGTGTAAGGAAGTCAATGAGAGCTGTAGATCCTCACTTTTGAATATGTTGACCAATGAAAGTCAATTAAAAAGGTTTCTGACTTCAGCAGGGATTGGATTATGCCCTAAGGCAAGATTTTCAAAGGTATATATGCACCTCAACAAGCAGATAGGTGCTTTTTAAAAATCACTCTAGACACCTATGTGCCTAACTCCCATTGGCTTCAAGCGCCTCACTAAGCACTCATCTGTGTCTTTAGTTGCCAAAATACCTTTTAAAAATCTGGTATTTGTGCCAACTCTTCAGTTTTGTAAATCCAATTGTTTTGTAGGAAGCTTACATACACTGATGCAATCACATGTTACAAGAGGAATGGACTTATTCTAAATCAGTGATGCCCAGCTAGTGGCTGTGAATGATGCTATACAGACAATAATGATTACTTAATACAATAGCTACCTGGGTTGAGTCTGAATTCTGCCAACCTGTTGCAACTCTGCTCATGCACACACTTTATGAATGAATTTAGGGCACAACTCCACCTGTGTTGGGACAGGCACTTCCCAGGTGAATGCTTGCATACTTCATGCTATTTGGTTTTTAGCCATCACAATCATGTTATTATACATGCTAGGATTTGAAGCAGAGATCGATCCTTTCGTGGAGCCTCTTTTACCTGCAAAAGAGTCATGAGATCTGCTGGACGACCATATAGGTAAAAGAGCAATTAAGAAGGATAAGGTCATTACAGAGTATGATTAAATACATAAATGATTTCTGTGCAGAATATTAAAGAAACTAGTTCCAACAATGGCATTTACCCAGACCTCCTTCAAAGGAAATGGTGGTGGGGAAATCACTTCAAATACATTCCACCTTCTGCCACTTCCAAAAGGGAATCTTTTGAAATACAGAAAAAGCTTTGAAAATAAACAGCTCTGCAGCAGAAAATGGAACAGAGGTGAATTTGTTGAAATGGGATTATGTATTAAGGCTGACATCAAGCCCCCAAAATGACCTCTGTGCCAAGAACAAAGGAATTCTTCTGTATCAAGTCTCCTCTGGTATCCCCCTTAACTCTCCACACCAAGAGTCCCAGAATTAAATGAGAACATATTTTACATTGATAAGGACATGCAGAAAACAAACTCCTAAAGCAGATACAGCCAACTGCCAGATTAATTCATATATTTCTCTGCATTATTTTTATAAAAATTATTCCACTTTTTCGGGAGCAGACATTGGCAGCTTCTTGATATTGTTGTTTTATTTGTCAAATCAAAAACACTGGAGCAGATTAAAAATACTGGGACAATCTCGGCTCTCAATTACACTGTGGGAAATCACATTGAAATCAATGAGCTTGTGGCATGTGCTAAATTAGACAATCCCAAAGCTATGACCATTCTGTGCTGAAGATTTTATTTCATGCAAAAAAAGTCACATATTAAAATATTATCCCATAAATAAATCTCTGTACTAGGAAACAAAGCCTGGGAAAATGTCTCTCTCTCTCTAGACACAGAAAGGAGGAAAGTTTTTGGTAAATATTTCTCTCCAGACAAAACCCTTGCAAGGGAAAATGAAATGTCTTTAGGGAATATTTCTCTTGAGAAACCCCTAGTAATGCCAAATGCTTCTGGGGAGATTGGGAGAAATTTTTTCTGCAAATTAAGGTCAAATTTGGTTAATTGTTTCAGCCAAAAAAAATATAGGGGAAAAAAGTGGTTTGAAATGTCAAAACATTTTTACATTTTCTAAACAAACCATTTCAGAGCCTGGGTTCTAGCCCAAGCTGCAATGTCCACACCAACATTTTTAGCTGGTAGCATGAGTCCTATGATCCCAAGTCTGTGAACTCGGGCTCTGAGACTCACAGCTCTGGGATGCAGGGCTTCCAGCGGAGCCCAGAGCTGGAGCAGATTTTTGCCTGAAGCTGGAGCGGAGCCGGAGCACAGCTCCAAACCCCTGCTGGGATGCCACTCACTGTGTAGACGTACTCTTTTTAGGGCCTAATCCAAAGTTCATTGAAGTCAGGGGAAAGATTCCCACAGGGAAAGACTTCAACTGGCTTTGGATTAAGCTCATAATGCTGATCTATTTTTGAGAACTCTGAATGAAAATCCTAGTCAATTGAAATGTATTACGTTCAATAAATACTTAAGCTAGAAAAACAAAAGCATTGTTCAAAGTCCACCTTTATCACTATGGATTTAGCAAAACATAGCACCGTGACGTACAGTAGGAATGGCTTTCTCAAACTTTTTGCTGTATTTGTTCCTTTATCCGTGGCACCAATATTACCATATATTGGATGAAGAGTTAGGGCAGAAGAATGCTATAGACAAGGCAATTACAAAAATTTATAGAGTATACAAAAGTATCTTATCACATATTCATAAGAAAATCCCACTATATTAGGATTTCCTGCATCATATTAAGACTGTCAACTTTAGGCATATTTTGGCGGGCCTGGCACCACACCACCTCTTTGTGGCAAAGGTGGGATGGGGTGTTGGAACCTCGCCATTCTCAAGTTCACACGCCCATCTCTCTGTGGGCGGCCGGTTGCGGCCTAATGGCCTCCTTCCACACAATCACTCCTTGGTCGGGGTAGTGGGCCTAGCGGCTAGAGTCCAGGTAACTCAGCCCAAACGTCTGGGCGGGGTGGCCCAATAGCCAGGGTCCATATAAATCACCTCCCATGTTGGAGCAGTGCGGCCTAATGGCCAGAGTCCATACAATCCCTGTGCTGTGTGGAGGGTGGTAGGGGGACCTGGGCAGGGCCGGTGCAACCACTAGGCGAACTAGGCAGTGGCCTAGGGTGGCAAGTGGTTGGGGGCGCCCAGGGCCGTCCTCAGGCATAGGCAGCTGGGGAGGGCACCTGAAAATTTGGGGCACCACTGGGTCTTAATGTCCACCCAACTGGTATTCCTATCCCTGTTCTGACCCTTCCTTCAGGCTCTGAGTCTTCCTGGGAAAGGGATCTAGTAGTTAAAAGAGAAACAGTCTCCAGCCTGCCAGACCTATTAGCACAACACTGAAACTGTTAAAGAACCATTCAAGGGGTAATGAAGACATTTAACAGGCATTTGCCAACCCCCAGGTATCTACTGTCAGTTTCTGAATGTACTGACAAAAACAGTTGTGCATGACTGTAATATTTACTCAGAACATGTCAGTCTACAGGACCTTAGTTTAAAATTTGCTTTAAAAATATTTCATTAGTGAGTTGGTGAATATTATAAAATCACATCTCTAAAAAATCCTTGCATAGATTTTTAGATGCACTATCATCTTTAGCCTTAAATGCTTGGACATATGGTTTTTTAAATAAATTCTTCAAAAGACCACCCTTACCTAAAATACACATTTTAATTACTATAGTAAAAAAAACTTGCTTCCAAATTCTTCCTGTCCTTTCTGTCCATCCATTTCTCCCTTCCCCCCCCTCTCCCCCCCCCCCCCATTGAAGGAAGCAACAGCTCTTTGCTTCCAGATAGCTGGACAGAGTTTCCCTTTCTTTACTTCTGACTATCTGATGAACTAGTTTTAAGCAAAATCAGTACCTTAGTAAGATATAAAATCCTTTGTTATGCCTAAAATCTTTGGAAACATTTTTTAAAGTTGGTGAAATTTCATAAACATGTGTATTGTTATGGAGATATCACACAGTAAATTAGTGTTCCCTTTTTCTAAAAGCAATGAACATTGTTATGAACACACTAAACCTCTGTGACTGATTAATTTAAAATAATGTCTGTTTCAGTGAGTTAAATATGTAGTAATCTGGAATGATTACTTTATGAAGGCTTAAGAGTACATTTAAAATATAAAATCAGCTTAGAAATACTGATTAAGAAAATGTAAAACAGAAGAGCTGCATCATGTATTCTATAATATTTATTGTTGTATTCACCAGACAGCTGATTCACCCTTACTACAAAGTTTTTGCAAATAAATGTCTGAAACTTCAGGGCATATCAAAAAACCTGTGACTGACATTTTTTATTCCCAAGTTTAGTGCTTTAATTAAGTACCTTCTGCATGTCCATTCTGCATGAGGGAGAGGGTACAGGGGTCTCTGCGGGGAACTGTGACTGTCTGCCACCGTGAGGCGGGCCGGGCATCTTGTTGTTCTTTCTGCCTTGTCCCGCCGCCCCCGCCCCTGCTGGGCTGCAAGCTCAGGCTGCCGTAGGGCATAGGAGCACCAGTTTAATAATACTGCATAGAGCTTGCAGGGGCGGTGAGCCCCAGCCATGGAGGAGCCGGCGCGGCGCAGGGGGGCAGGAGCCCTGCAAAGGCAGCGGCAGCGCTAGCAGGGAGCAGCTGCGTCCCGCGCCCATCCTGCCCAGGCTGTGGCCTGGCACCCCCGGTGGGCCCCTTCAGACTGCAGCAGATGCATGCGGTCCCCCCCCTGTGCACCCCCCAGCTCCCCCCTCACCACATTCGGGCTCTGCGGCTCCCGGGCATGTGAGCCGCTGCCGGGGCGTGGGGCCCTGAGACTGCTCTGGGAGGGGGAGGGGCAGTGGCGGCTCACACTCCCGGGAGCCGCAGAGCCCGAGCACGGCGAGAGGGGAGCCAGGAGGCCCCAGAAGGCAGCTCCTCCCTGCCGAACTGCTGCAGCAGCCCAAGCCTGGCAAAGCCAGTGAGTGGACTCGGGGCAGGGGCCTCCAGGGTGGGGTAGGGAGGGCTCACGGGGGGGGGGGGGGGCTGTGCACCCTCCAGGGGCATTCAGGGGGCAGGGAGGGGGGAACCTGGTCTGGGGAGCAGCCCCTGGGCATGGCTGGCCCCTGGGGTCTATAAAGGCTCATTGGGATTTGCCCCTCAATGAACCAATGTTATCAGGGGGAGGGGAGGGGCACAAGGTGGAAGTTCCACCTAGGGTGCAAAATATCCTTGCCCCAGCCCTGGACCTGGGCCCGCCCTCTCCACCGGGTCCTGACCCAGGGCCCTGGTAGTGGCAAGTTCCCCTTGCCACCAGCTCAGCAGGGATCCACCCCTAACACGCTGAGCATCTGTGCGGCTCTAACACCATTTGCCTCTAAAGTTCCCCTGGGTCACTTCCTACCATAAACTCCAGGTTCTCCACTTCAGGGGGTCCTCCAATCTGTTCCCCTCCTGTGATGTACTCCATCTGGGCATCAGGATACATCCCAGCTTGGCTGGCCTCTGGATCCTGGTGCACAGGCTCTCCCTCTTCGGGAGCTGGCAGCATGCCTCCTTCCCCTCTGCCAGTCCACCCAGACTGAGCAGCTCTGCAGGCTTTTATACCTGTTCTCCAGTTGGAGCATGCCCAGCAGAGCTTCCGGGGCGTGGCTTCCTCTGCTAGGAAGGAACAGTTAACCCCTGCAGTACTAGTGCGGGACCACTCTGCCCCGTCACACATATCCAAATCTTTAACAACAGTTTTGATCTAATTTGTATAGAAATATTAGAAAACCAATAGAAATGGGTGTGGTTTCTAATCATTTTTACAGTACTGGGCACTGAGCAAACATAACTGCTGTCTGACAGTCAGTAGTTTCTTTGATTCTGCAGTGAGGCACAAATCTTGTCTCCTCCTGTACCGGTGTGTGGGAACCCTTCCAGAACAGCCAGTGAGCTTCTGCTGCATAAGCTAGGAGGGAAATAGTAAGAGAGGGAGCACACAGGGAACTTGTACCCCTGTGAGACAAAGAAGTGGTGCTAGGGATAAGGTAGGGCTGGAACCAGATGATTGGTTGCTACATAATCCCCTGGTCCACTCTCTACTGTGGAGCATGGGTACCGGGGATGGTGAGGCTCTCAGCCATTAGGTAAAGTATCATCTGCAGAGATGCTCCGCAGTTGCTCTGTGGTTTAGACAGAATGTCACCTGTCACCTTCCCCTCCCCCCACCCCCACATGTACACATTCCCACACGCTCCCTTGTGGAGTTCCCCCTGCATCCTGCCGACTTACTCAGGCTTGGCACAGAGAACAGGATTTTAACAAATGTGAACAATATCCAGGAACAGATTTCCAGCTGTTTTATAAGAACAGCTCCATAAATAAAAGCAATAAAACTATTTGTTCATAACCCAGGTAGGCTGACAGGCTCGTGATAATAGTGTAGTGCAAACAAGCTGCCGTAACAAATAGGACAGTGCTAAGCATTTCTGAGTGATCGCAATTCTTCCACTGTAAAAATCTAAATGAAAGACTGATAAAGAGTGAATTTCAAAACAGTCAAGAAGAAACCCAACTGAGGAAGACTTTTGAAGTATCAGAGCATCTTCTGAAAGGTTAATTCCTTGAAGCCCTACCCCCTCCCTCATCCCACCCCACCCCACTTCACCCTACCGTACCCTGGGAGTTAGATGAAAGAGGCTGTGTCTACATTAGAGAATGGAATCACAGACAACTGATCAGGTGGGACAGCACCAATGTAAATAGCAATGGTGTAGTTTATCCACAGTACGTAGCAATGCTGTGCTGGGTGCAGTTTTGCTATACATCCATACTGTTGCAGTCTAGGTATATAATCCCACTTTTCCTGGTGCAGTTCCCTGAAGCAGTGACTTGGGGGAGATTTTGAAAAGACGTTTGGTGCCTAGGGAATTGTGGAAGATGAAATCAAACTCCCAGAACTCCCAAAGAACCAGCATAATTTATAAGACTTAAGCATTCATCCTGACTTCCATTTTGTGATAAAGTTTCCACTGCATGCTCAGCATGAAAGGTTTCTGCACTGGAACTTTTTTAAAGTAGCTACAAGGTGTATAGGGCAGCTATAATGAAATCCTGAAGGATGTTCCAGCAGCATATGCAGAGATTTAATCTTGATCCACCTGTTTTTTCTTTACCATTCACAAATACATAGGAATCCTTGGGAATATGAAATGACAAATGGTTTTAATTTGGGGAAAAAAAAGGCTCATTGGGATAACCAAATGTTTGCATAAAATAAAAGTAACAAAATAAAGAGTGTATGAGGAGTACAGCTAACCCCAAACTCTTAGTTAAGGGCCAAGAACTCAGTACTTACTCATTAACCTGATTAGATCTAGTGGTGGCTTAGTGGTGGCCAAGTGGCTCATAGGAGACAACTTTACTCACCTGTCTGCTTCAGTCCATTGAAGGCAACAGAACTAGGTTCTGCTCCACTCCATTGCTAGTCCCATAGGGTCAAGTCCACTTCCTCAGTGTTCTAAATCTCTGGGTGTGGGAAACTCCAAACACAGAAGGATGCAAGACAGTACCCCTAGCATCTCAAGCAGACTCTCTCAGTAAATCTCCAAAGGGATCCTAAATCCCAAATCCATGCACACTTGATCTGGCTACCCAATCTCAGGCTGAAAGCACCACTGGACCTGTTGTCCAGATTAGAGTGGTCCAATTCCAGGGCCGGCCTTACCATGAGGCGAACTGAGGCTGCCGCCTCAGGTGCCAGACTGGGGGGGGGGGGTGCACTAGGACCCAGAGTGTAGAAAATTGTGTCTGCTGCTGGTGCATATGTATTCTCTCTGCTCTAGATGCACAGAGATGGTGGAGTGAGTGCTGTGCTGGAGGAAGGAGGGCACAAGAGACATAACAGGCAGGCAAGAGAAAAGGTGAGAGGGAATAACAGAAAGCAGCAGAAGCTGCAGGGAGAGAGAGGAGGAGGAGCCTCTTATATACCTCTCTAGCACCCCTAGGAGCCTGGACTGATTAACACCAGCTTCTCAGGGAGCTTCCTGTTTCCTGCTACTTCCCTGAACCCACTTGAGGAGAACAGGCAGTCAACTGAAGTAGTAGGAGCCAGTTAGGCCCTTAAGACGCTGATATCGTCCCTCACTCAGGCCCTGCTACCAGCCTGCTTATTTGTCCCCTTCAATTAAGTGTTGAGAGCCACTATAGCTGGCACAGAACAGCAGTCATGACTGAAAAAAGAAAACACCTCTCTGGGGCAGCATTCAGAAAAAGAAAGAAAGCTTTTCTATCTAAGCAGGAAGGAGCTCTCCTGAGATACATAGACACAAATGTTCACGGTGAGCCTTCCGGCCCCAGTGAGGATGTGAGTGGTGAGGAGATGCCTGATCTTCCAGTTAGTCAGAGTGCAGGTGACCTGGCAGCTACTGCAGCATCCATATCTCATTCTCAAATGGATGTAACCATGCACATTCCTGAAGAAAAGTGTAGATCAGAGAAGAGTGTGGTAGAGGCGCAAGAAACAGCTGCTGCTGAGTTTAGTTCCTTAAGTCTAGATAATCCAGGACTGTGGACCAACTTGAGCAGTAGCCTGAGGGACTTCCTTCTACTGCATGGGCCACAGCAAGTGAAAAACTTCATGCTCCGCAAAGACAATGAAAATAGAAGTTTCCATCCAACATATTACTGGCGTGAAATCCCCAATGGTGACAAAGTGGAGAAGCCATGGCTTATGTACTCAAAAACCCAGAATGCTGCATACTGTTTTTGTTGCAAACTCTTCCAGTCTAGTGTTCCAGCCACATTGGGTTCTACAGGAACAAAGGACTGGAAAAATCTGGCTAGAAATCTGGCATGCCATGAGAAGGCAGCAAATCACCAGAGAGCATTCCATAGGTGGAAAGAGCTTGAGATGAAACTAAGGTTAAAGGCCACCATAGATGATCAGCATCAAGAGAAGATTGCATCAGAGTCTCTTTACTGGCAAAATGTTCTGAAAAGGCTCATTACCATTGTGAGAATGCTTGCTACCCAAAACCTAGCACTGTGTGGCACTTCACATCAGCTGCATGTGCCAAACAATGGAAACTTCCTAAAAATTCTGGAGCTGATGGCTGAGTTTGATGCTGTACTCCAGGAGCATCTAAGAAGTGTCACCACCCAAGAAATGTACACACACCACTACCTTGGAAAAACAATTCAAAATGAGATCATACAGTTACTGGCAAAAGTCAAACAGAAGATTGTGGCAGATCTGAAGTCAGCAAGATATTACTCTGTTATTCTGGATTGCACACCTGACATCAGCCAGACGGAACAAATGACTTTAATGGTGCATTTTGTAACAACAAAGAACCTAGTGAAAATATCCCTGCTATGGTGACTGTCAGAGAGCATTTTCTAGAATTTATTGATATTGATACTACCGGAGCTGGTATGACAAATGTGCTTCTTAAAAAGCTGGAAGATACGGGAATTGTGATAGTTGACATGAGAGGTCAGGGCTATGATAATAGTGCCAACATGAGAGGAAAGAACAGAGGAGTGCAGACACGGATCCGAGAGTTAAACCCTCGAGCTTTTTTTGTCCCACGCGGTTCTCATTCATTGAACTTGGTGGTCAGTGATGCAGCATCAGATTCTAGTGAGGCTGCTGAATTTTTTAATGTAATTCAAAGCATCTATGTATTTTTCTCTGCATCAGCTCATCGATGGCAAATTTTGAAGCAACATCTAGGAACATCCTCTCTTACACTGAAACCACTGAGTGCCACATAATGGGAAAGTCAAGTGGAGGCAATAAAGTCTATCAAACACCAAATTGGGAAGATAGATGATGCCATAGTTGCCATTATGGAGGATAATGCTATGACAGGAACTGTTAGTGGGAGATCACTGGCAGAGGGAAATGGAATCACCAGAAACATACATAACTTCATATTTCTGTGTGGCTTACTGGTGTGGCATGACATACTGTTTGAAATAAATGTTGTAAGCAAGAGACTACAAGGTGTTGACCTTGATATATATGGAGCAATGGAACAACTGGACAAAGCAAAGTCATACCTACAGTCTTACCGGTCAGATGAGGGATTTCAAAACGTTCTGAAGAGTGCACAGAAGTTGGCAGAGGAACTTCACACTGAAGCTATTTTCCCACCCATTCACGAATACAAGAGTCACCGAAGAAAACATTTTGATTACGAGGCATGGGATAATCCCATAAGAGACCCCAAACAACAATTCAAAGTTGAATTCTTTAACCAGGTACTAGATTGTGCAATACAGTAAGTTGAAGAACGTTTCATGCAGCTCAAGGAACACAGCAGTATATTTGGGATGTTGTATGATATTCCAAAACTCCTCACTATACCTGAAGAAGACCTACACCAGCAATGCAGGGCACTAGAGACAGTGTTGACACATGATGACACGCACAATATTGATGTGAGTGATTTAGGTGATGAACTGAAAGCCCTTTCAAGATACATTTCAGCAGGATCAACTCCAAAGGCTGTTCTGGAATATATGTGCACAAATAAGATGACCACCCTCTTTCCAAAAGCTTTTGTTGCTCTACGCATACATCTAACACTTCCTGTAACAGTTGCCAGTGGAGAACGCAGCTTCTCCAAGCTGAAGTTAATAAAAACAAATCTACACTCCACAATGACACAGAAGAGGCTGGTGGGCCTTGCAACCATCTCAATAGAGCATGAGCTGGCTCAGACTGTGGACCTTCAGCAGGAAGCCGTTCAAATCTTCGCAACCAAGAAGGCATGGAAAGCACCACTTTGATTATTCAAACAGATAAAAATGCCAGTGTTTACTATGCAGACAAGAAAAGTTACATTTGCTGTTCAGGCATTTGAAAGTTAAGTGTTACTTAACATTTTTGAACAAGGCATTTTAAGTTATTAGTTCTCCTTTATTGGGGTAGGTAGCAGAGCAGTACCATGAGAGGAGTAGAACAGGAAGAAGGCAGAATTGAGACTTTCAAAGTTTTGGCCCAAGCGAGGGGGCACGGGGGCATCATTTGAGCTCCCCGCCTCAGGTGCCAAAATGTTGTGGGCCGGCCCTGTCCAATTCCCTCAGTGGACAGGCATTCTCACACTCATCTCCCCTTTCAGGTATCTGCTGACACACAGCAAATATATCAGTTTTGGGATGTGGGGGTAAGAGGAAAGTCTGTGGGTAGAAGCACGTTGAGGAGAGTAATATCCATAGGGCCACTACACTCCCTTCCACACTGGTGGCCAGGCAGCAAGCAGGCAGGAATGAAGGAGTGAATGGAGTCTGGCTCTGCCCCTGCCAAGCACCAGTTGAGCCAATGTGGAGGGAAGAAGTAATCTGCTCAGTATATAGGGATGGAGTTGATTGCTTCCCTTCGAGAGCAAAGAGGGAACCAGGAACCAGATTGGTGCTCTGAGTCATAATCTGGTTCCTGATTTGCTCCTGAAACAGTGCCACTGCCCCTTAATTGGGGCTTGTAGCAAAGCCACCATTGAGTACTATTAGCATGTGTAAGGGTGACATAATTCGGTTATAAATAAGCGGAGTGCAAGAGGCGTTGAATAGGAAAGAATATGAGTGTGTCCAAATTACAGATATACTATAGAATCACATAAAGACTTAAAAAAATAAAGTCAGTGCACTTGAATTAGGCCTTTTTACCCAATCATTTGCACCATTATCTGTCAAAACAGTGAAGACTGCAATAATTGTTACAGCTGGCCAATCCTGCACTCCTTACTCGTTGAACTCAGCATTTCAACACTCCTGCAACAGACTCAGACTCTCACAGGGCTTGTCTTCACTGCAACATTATCTTGGACTTGCCTGGCTCCCATCCACAAACGTAACTCTCCCCCATCAGTGCAGTGGTGCTTTCAACCGGAGATAGGCTTAAGTCTCTACGCAAGGATGGATGGACTGAGTAATAGTCACACACTGGCAACGTTCACACTTACAATGAGGACTCAGGCTGAATCGTTCCAGTGTTGATTGTCCTCCAATGCCTTCCCACAATTCCCACCATGTGCCCAGAAGATCAAACAAGTTCTCCCCCATTTCACTGGCAAAGAATCAGAACAGCTCAATTAACTGCAGTGCTAAGAACCACTGGATATGACGCACACAAGTGAGTTCTGTATCAGTGTAGAGGCTACAACTCCAGTATGGCTTTGCAGTGTGGCTGCTCGCACCTAAATGCCAATCCCCCAAATTAACTCTACAATGAAGGCATGCCCATAGTCAAGTATACACACCACATTCATTGAGTAAATACATCAGCCAAGAGAGAGCACAAAGTAATACTTCATCGCTGACATCCCAAAGAAAATATATTCTGATGCCAAGTATTAGTTCTAAATTGTTGAAGTATGGAGTAGAATGGCACTGAAATGCACTCATTGCCTGCACCGTGCAATGCCTCAGATAGTCGGTGTTTGACGGATTTGACAATGCCTTCCAATCAACATCTGCACGAAGCAGAATCTCTGTGTCAACTGCAGTTACAGAACTAAGAAATATGTGGTTTTAGGCATTACATCAGGTTATAAACCCAGCCGCTTTACCTCGTCCCATTGAGAAATTGACATCAATTAATGAAGATAGCTATACTGATTGCTCAAATTAATAAAAGGTGCAAGAAGTTCAGGTAAACGAAAAATGTTTACAATTGCCCAGTGAATTCAGAGCAGGTAGGGTTTGTACAATATAAACAATTATTATAAACCTGGACTACTGGATTTTTTTTTCAGTACAAAGAAAATTAAATCCTGCTGATTTCCCCATGTTTAGGAAAATTTTACCTTACTGTCAATTCTACACAAAGGACTATATTATGTTATCAATTGAAATCAATAGTTGTTGAATAAACTGGTAGCTTTATAACATCCAAAGATTATTCATTAATTTAAACTTTATAAATGTTTCCTGACAGAATTAACTATTACATGTAAAGAAGTGCAGTAGAAAGCAGCAAGATTTATCATTCATTTATCTCATGAAAAATGTCATTGCTTTAGATCTGTAACAGCAGGAATAAATAGCATGCGGTCAAATGAAAACTTGGTGAAGGAGGGGGGAAAAAAGACGAGCATCAAAAGAGGATCTTAATAAATTGTTCTAAAGAATGTGTTAATACAAATCAGGGATGTATTTGTCCAGCCAGACTGGCTGCTGCCCTTAGCAGAATGCCCAGCATTTCTCAGAGAATGTTCTGACAGAACACAGAATGGAAGTGACAATATAGTGTGTTTTTATTAGCATCTGAGACTTGGAATGTTCAATTGATTCCAACAACACAGAGCCCTACAAAGCTGGGGAAAGGAGTATAACAAACAAAAAAAACAGGCATCAGCATGAAAGGGTAAAGAGGGAAGTGAAGGGGGAAGGGGGTGGGGAGAGAGGGAGAGGATTTATTCTCCTTGTTCCTTCCTTCACAGCTACTGAACGTGGATGCTGCTGACAGTGAATGAAAGCTGGGGAGAGGAGGAGGGAGAAGAGAGAGAAAAAAAGTGTCATCACCCCACTCCCTTTAGGACGCCGGGGAACACACAATCCTATAAAAGGTGCCTCAGCTCCTGATCCCCTTCTCCTTCAGCAAAGCAGAGAGAGAGCTGGCTGCACAGAGAGGGAAGGGGACAGCGTGTACTACTGACAAGCAGCAGCTTTCCTGGTGTAGCATCCTTTTATAGTTTAAGCAGCATAACCACATGTGGTGTTGCTCAAGCCTGCTCTGATCCCTCTCTCACTTCCACTAAGCTGTTCTCATTTTGTTGATCAACTTTTTTGGGGGGTGGGGGGTGGGAGGGGAAGTGGGGGAGACTTTCATATTGCTGGGACAAGGGAGGACATTCAAGATGACTTCTATACCTGCATCCAGCTGGAGTGCAAATGAGAGCAGCAGCTGGAACACGAGCTTTTCTGGGTCAGGAGGCAACTGGGGGCAGCCTCTGGGAGCTCAGGCTGGTAACATCTCCTCCCCTTTAGCACCCGCAACAGCTAACTTCTCCAACCAATTTGTGCAGCCGTCCTGGCGCATTGCCCTGTGGTCTCTGGCTTATGGCGGGGTGGTGGCCGTGGCCGTCCTTGGCAACCTGATTGTCATCTGGATCATCTTGGCTCACAAGCGTATGAGGACAGTGACTAATTATTTCCTGGTGAATCTGGCCTTCTCGGATGCCTCCATGGCTGCTTTCAACACCCTCATCAACTTCATCTATGCCCTGCACAACGAGTGGTACTTTGGGGAGGCTTACTGCCGCTTCCACAACTTCTTCCCCATCACTGCAGTCTTTGCCAGCATCTACTCCATGACAGCGATTGCCGTGGACAGGTGAGAGAAAGGAGGGGACAGGTGGAGATGATGGGGTGGAGACAGAATCTCTCAGCTGAAAAATCCCTGAGGGAGAAAGCCAAATAGGTGAGGGGGTTGAGTGATGAACACTGCACCTAAAATGCTCTGTGTGGAAATTCTGCTGCAGTCCTTGTGTCTGTCAGACAGATCAGCACGGACACTCCACTGTGCCTTTTCAAGATCCCGCCCTAATGCTCATTTTAACTCTTTTTTTTCCCTCCTCTATCTGATTTACCTCTCAGTCTCTCTCTCTCCCCATCTTTTATTCCCTCTCCCTTAGTCTTGCTTTCACATTCTTTTCCTGTGTGAGGACTTCAGCAGCTGTCTGTGCTCCCATCCTTTCAATAATGATTGTGCTATGCCAGCGCCTGCTCTGGGTGTGCTCTTTACCCAGGGAGATGCTCCATTCATACGGTCCATGCCATTGTGCTACACCCTGCTGCTGGAGAGTCTATCCTAATGATGTGATTAGAAGAAGCATTTCAAATTTCCTTCTTTATTTCTGCAGCTGGCAGTCACTGAGGAGGACACATCCCAGAGAAGCATCTGCCTCTTCTTTGCTTCCTCAGCAGAGGGAAAGCAACCTCAGACTCTGTTGTCAGTAACTTCCCTAGCAGGAAGCTTCTTTCAGCTTTGCCCCTCCTGATCTTAGCTAATGAAATGATTTACATTGTCATTTGTGTATAGCAGTAGGGGTGGCTACAGGAGGTATTATGTTTTTAATCAAGTGTATGATTTCCCTCTCAATAATCAGAGCAAGGAAGCCTGTGATCCTGAGAGAAAATAGAACAGGGACAAAACTTCATCCTGGTGTTCTTGATGCTAATGGGATGGGATTGATACAGAGGTTCCTATTGACGAGAGAGATGACACCATCAAATCTCTCGCAAAAATGTTTCACTAGATTGTTCCCTGACTCTTGCAAGATCAGTCTGTGGCTCTCTCCTAGGAAGCGCTCCCTTCTTCCTGATCACTGTCACATACACTGTATTGAAAGGGAGACTCGGCACTTCCTTCATGAGCCTAAGCAATTTAGTTTACATTCAGAAAAACTGTTAGCTTAAGATTGTAGATCTGCAGCAATAGGTAGTGTAGTTATTTCTAAGACTCTTTACTTCGTGTTTGTTATTGCAGTGCATTTATAACTTTTTAAATGCAAGAGAGTACATAAGCTATTAAAATCATGTTGTGTAGGTTTGCTCACTTAACTTGCTAGAAAATATGAAACTTTGGGGTGACAATTTTTTTCAAAGGTTCAATCATATGAAGCTTTAAAAACAAGGGCAAAGACAGCAGCAGCATTCCTACAGAGCAGAAGGTCAGAATACTTCTTTGTGAGTTCTACTAAATTGTAAATCTGAAGGCTGAATTCTCAGCCACAAGAACTCATGCTAGGTACAGCTGACAGAAGAGTGGTTCTAAGCCACCTTTCCACTTCCTCTGCTCCTGGGGCCAGTGAGAGCCATTCTACCAGCCCCAAATTGTAAGAGCACACTGTGCTCTGACTTCACTCCTGCTATCAACTCACTGTACCTCACCTTCAACACACACCCCTCTGCTGAAGGGGACGTAGAGTAGATGGAATAAAGCCAGGTATGCCATCCTTATGACAGCCGAGGATTCCCCAACTGCCAATTTAGGGATAATTTAACGTCCTCGGTGCTCCAAAGAGTCTTTAGTGGGTACTGAGGATCTTGCCCTAAGATTGTATTCATATCTATCCAGATGCCTTGTCTGCATTTTTTGGTGAGAAAAAAAAATGGGATATTGCATTACACCAAATATTGCTAATTATTCTAGGAGATTGAAACCAAAGATGAAGTTGTCCTGTGTTACAAAGTCCTCAAGGAAGAGAGATTGGTGTATTTCTAGAATGAGTGAAAAACCACCTGCCCTGCTCCACACTGCCTAAAACTTAACTTAAGTGCTTGGCTTGGTTTTAACAGGTTGAAAGGCACACAAGTGTTTGAAATTCATTAGGTGCCATTCTTCCCTCTGACTTATTTCTGAGAACAAGTGACTGGGCTCAGAGATCAGAACAGGGGCTGTCACCAGAAGACATCTCCCTCCCCCACAGGCACCTGCACCCAGAAAAAACACACACACATACACAATCTACACTTGGTGTGTGTGTGTGTGGGGGGGTGCAATCAACTGTGAAACGAGTCCTTTTCTTGCCAGAGTATAAACAAATATTCAGCTCTCTGCAGGGTTTATCAAAAGCCTTTTAAGACAAAAATCTCCGCTTCTGAGGCTCAAGCAGGAGAGCAGCAGCCACTACTGCCTTCTTTTATACCTAAACAGCTGGGCCAGACACCCAAATGCACATGCTCTGTATCTTTTAACCCTTCCCCACCTGCTTCTACAGCACATCCCTGCAGACTCATAAGGAAACAGTTTAGCTGGGAATCCCAAGGAGGATCCAAGCAGGGCCGGCTCTAGGATTTTTGCCGCCCAAGGCAAAAACAATTTTGGCCGCCCCCTCCCCATCCCCCATTTTTTAATTACCCCACCCCCGGCCCCGCCTCAACTCCGCCCCTTCCCTGCCTCCTCCCCCCAGGCTCTCAAGCCTAGGAGGGAGGGGGAGAAGCGGCGCCCGCACCGCGGCCACTCGGAGTCTCCCCCTCCCTCCCAGGTTTCTCTCTCTCAAGCCTGGGAGGGAGGGGGAGCAGCGGTACGCGAGCGGCAGCAGCAGCGGAGCTGAGCTAGGGCGGCCGGGGCACATTTTTGGGGCGGCATTCTGGCGCCGGCCATGCCGCCCCTAAAAATGTGCCGCCCCAAGCACCAGCTTGTTTTGCTGGTGCCTAGAGCCGGCCCTGGATCCAAGGCCCAACCCCTCATGGGACCCAGCTAGGTAGCACATCCATCACAGGACATTGTTCTCAAAGAGGTCACTTCCTGGAGAAGAAATATAATGTTGGGTTCCTGCTTGCTTTCATGAAAGATCTCATGTCTTCTGCCAGAGCCAGGATGTTGCTTCTGGTATCCTGGTCAAGTTTTAACTCCAGCAATTAAATTCTGTCAATCTAAATACCTCCAACATTATCAATTGGATATGTTATATTCTTCACTTCCTGTCTTAATCTGATGTGTAAATTCTGTTAAACAGTTGTCACATTCCACATCGGACACATATGCATTTCAGCAGTGGGTTAAGTGATCCGTTTTTCATGCCTACCTCACAGAGATGCTACATGTCTTAGTTCATTACTGTCTGTTATATACTTGATTTCCCCACATGAAAGGCACTATAGAAATGCAAAGGTTACTTTACAGCTATTTTATCTATAAATCACTTCCATGTAGTGTGCCAGGGCACTTAGGAAACAGCACTGAAATAAAATACAATATAATTAGCATGTCAAGAAAACAATGTTAAGAAAAAATATTTAAGAACCATATGCCAAAGCATCAAATTTAAAACACCAGGGGGGAATGCTACACAAGGACTGACATTAAACAAACAGCTTCTTTTGCAGAGATGTATATGTCCCATATGACTAGAAGCTATTAAAATCAAGGTTCTGAGACACAAAAATGCATACCTGTAACTGAGTTTTATTGATTGTGTGTATTAGTATTCACACAGTACAGGTTATTCTTCACTGACCCAGGTGTCATTAACTATCAGGAAGAGCATTGATCAAAGTCTCAAGTGATGTGGATTTCCTTCAGTACTTCTAGGACTCTCTGTTGCGTGACTAAGTCAAGTTCTTGGATGGATGTGCTTTATCATTTCTGTGTTCAGTATGAAGTCACTGGAACCCACACAGGCCATCCCAAACTAAGGCGATCTCCTATGTGAAGCTGATGGAGGTGCTGGGTTCAGAAGTTGAGGATGAAGATATTTTGGGTCAATGAAATTATTCACAGTCCAAATCAGTTCAATGTGTAAATTTAGCAGCCTCTAACAGAGGAGAAGTAAAACATCTAGTTTTCTCCCACAGCCATCATCTAGGCTTGTAAGAAGGCCGTGTTTTGAAGTCTGGCTTTATTTGATGTTTCCCACTACCAATTTTCATTTCTACTTGCCCTCTTTCAGATTGGTGAGGAAAAACTCTGAGGTTCCAAGGGTAAAGCAGTAAGGGGATGCTTTGGTACCAGACCCAGTGAATGATCATAATAATTCTACCCTTCACCCCTTTCCACCAGCTACACTGATCTCAGCATAGAGGAGAGGGTGGTGTGGTCATGCTGGAAGAGTTGGGTAGTTTAATACTTGTTTTCTCTATACCCATTTCCAGTCTAGAAAAATCAGGCTTACCCTATGAACTACTCTGTGTTTAGGCCTTGAAATTAACTTTGATAATACTGGTGAAAATGGGTAGGTTTTGGAGCATTGCATCACAGGCATTGTCAGCATGGATGTTGAAGACTCCCAGGATAAAAAGCTTTAGGTATTTTATGTGTATAATGAAAGGTAGCATCTCAGTTTTCATTTATTTCTTTTCATGGATATTTATACTATTAACGCACACGGAAAAAAAAAATCACTACAACTAATGTACTGTTAACATTTCCATAATAATTCTCTCACCTTTTCCAAGGTTCATAAACACATTATTATGAAAGGAATCACCAGATAGCAATGTTACACATATCTTAGAAGTCTGTTTTCCTAGTATGCAAAGAAGTTTTTGCTCCTTGAAGAAATGCCATATTATTATTAGCTTTTTATATGCAGTAGTTCTTGGAGGAAGCAGTGGCTGATAGAGTTTGCTCTCTGGATTTGGAGAAGCTTTCCAGGAACCAAGTGCTGGAGTGTAGGCTAAGATTTCTGAAGCGTGATTTGCTTGTGTGTTATTTGTGATGCCTCTGTTCCAGGATGTGTGTATAGGATTTAGCCAGACTCTGCATCACTCATTTTCTCCTTCCCTCGAAAGCCAACCTGCAAGGCCCCCGAATTTGCTACTACTCAGCAGAGGGGCAACACTGGCATCAGAAGCAGTATTGGTATTGGAAAGAGAGGTGTGTATATATAGCAACTGATTTTTCCCCATCTTATTCATATTTCTGATAAAGCAAAACAAGACCACCAGAGAAATAAATGCACAAAGTTTGACATAAGTATCTTAACATACATTCTGGATTTCCTAGTCTGGAGATTCATGTTTCTACTTTGTATTTAAACTTGTACCATCGTGCCTACATATGAAGAGGTTCACGCACCACAAGAGCCCTTCCTCGTGGGCAGGCGTGGCATAGCAGCTCTCTGCCCATATGGCATTCCCTGCGGACAGTTGCTCCATTACTGCAGTGGTCTCTCTCCCCAAAACTCAGCCCTTCAGCCCAGGCATGATTTAATACACCCCTTTTCGGGTTACAAAATCCGATAGGACGACAGTCCAAAGGCCATTTCCAGATAGTGTTCAATCCCAGCTCAAGGGTTGATTCCACTATATCAGTAGCTAGGAGAGGAGCCCAGCCCATCTGCTATTCTGGGTTCTAACCTAAGGAACCTATAACTTGCAATCAAGGTCCTCAGTACTCATCCCTAGGCTCCTTCCTGCCAACCCTCCCTATCTCCTTTTGCTCCAGGAGCTTACTCTTCTCCCCATGGTTATTTCACCCCCTCCTAGCTTCTTACCAGACTGCTTACTCCAGGATAGCCACTCAGGCCTTATGCTCCCCCTAGACTTCCTTCTTGTCACTGAGTCACCCTCCTCCCAGGAAGTGACTAGAGCCTCCTTCCATTGCAGCCCCCTCTGTTTTTCAGTTTCCTGGTTTTATACTATTGTCCCACCCCTTTCCCCAGCTGGGCTTCATTCTCAATTAACTCTGGCCCTCCTTCTCTCAGTTGAGGCAGGATAACCTAATTGGCCTCTCAGAGCTGGTGTGGGGTGCACATCCCCTCACTCTAGGACTATACTATTTTATGTGAAAGCAGGCAATTATGACTAGAGCTGTGTGAAATACTTGTACTGAGCCTCAAACTAGCCAGAGCCTGTAACTACAAAAGTTAGAAGCCAGTGAACCTCCCTCCCTGAATTACACTCCATTGCTACCATTCCCTCCTACAACCCCCATAACGTATTTCATTGGACCTTTAGATGGCTTAATCAAAACAAAAAACAAAAACAATGGGAATCTTTTGGCTGATTTCAAAAGGTTTAGCTCAGGCCATTCAGGAGGCATTATAGGGCTTGTTGGGGAGTAGTAAGGGGTCCCTTTGGCACAAGGGTTCAGTCTAGGGTAGGAAGGGGCATTTTGTCAGAGCTTCAAATGAGCCTGCAAGGGTGATTTGTCTCCAACCCACAAGAACCAAACTGCAGGGTTCAGTAGTTGCCAGGAACCTCTTTGCAAAGCAAAACATGTAAAGATTCCACTGCCCTAATTACTACTCCTTTCTTAAACAAAGAGGAAATAATTAATCCAATACATTTTCTACAATATAAAATTACTGTTTTAAACAGAAAGAAAGTGACTAATGTGTTCTACCACTGAGCTACTCCATTCATTTTAACAAAAGAAACTCTTAAAAGTGCAGCTCTGTGCTCATGTCTTGTGTTCTTGTATTCTACTCAATATTTTCTTTTTCCTCTGTTGCTTCACCCTTCCCTTGCTGAGCAAATGTATCTAACACTCTATTTGAACATATTAATGTTCCATACATCACTGCTTTTGCTTGTGAACTAATTACATAGTGTTAGAGCTCTTTGTTTGCTCCATGTAAATAGTCTATGCTTGACGTTTCTCTTGGAAACCGAAAAGCTTGTTTCTTTCCAATAAATCCACACTCCTTTCATAATCCTGACAGTAGGATGGCATCCCAACAGGCCTGGTTTCTGAAAAATCTTCCTCCTAAACAGTGCTTCCAAGAGTACTGGTTGCTTTGGGGGGAAAAACACACAAAAAATCCTTGATTTCATAGTTTTTTATACTTTAAGATTAATCATCTTGATGGAAGTGAATACATGATTGATTTTATATGGAAGTTTGGTTCAATATATTCCTTTCTATGTGCAATAACTTGGACCCTCATTTCTTTTGCTAAAAAATACTGATATCTTAATTTTCATATCGTGGCCAGCGTGGCTAATACATCACATCCTGAAATGAGTCATTGACTCTAACAGTATCATAGAAATCAATGGACTAATCCTGGAGCTGCAGATGCTAAAATCTTCTCAGGCTCCAGACCTAAAAGTAGCTACATACCTACTTCAACAAATTACCCTGCTGAAATTGGAATTCTTCATATCAGGAATATTTTGCATATGGTGAGGTGTGATCTCCACAGATAGCAGTAATGTGTAAACGGTCTCTCAAATCCTTATTTTTATTTTCCTTATTGATAACATTGGATTCATACCATAGGCCCAGCATGTCACATGGCTAGCCCATTGCCACATTAGCATTTTCAAAGCATTCATTTCATGATTCACCTTTGTTTGATCTTAAGTCTAATCATAGCATATTACACACACATATATTTCCATGTTTTACTAACCATTTTTATTTTTCATTTCATCTGCTTTGAAAAGTTCAGACCCAAAATGGAATCTACTCAACATAGTTATTTATTCTGAAACATACCAACCCTCCAAAACAACATTAGAGGGTTTTTTTCAGGAAGGCAATCTGTTAACAAATCTGGGATGCAAATTCTCTTTGTGATTGTTGGCAATGCCTTGCCCCATTCCTCCCACTACATGTGCATATGATTACCCTTTCTGTCATGTCTGCCTGTTTGATTTATTTCTTTGAGGAGCTAAAAAACTCTGAACTTTGACATCTGTATTCAGAGAATATCTGAGTATCCAGATAGTTAATTTCTTCAGCTAGGTCAAAGTTAGGTCACTTGCTTTGAATATCACTTTAATATATTATTCTCCTAGGATTTTATCACAGCAACAAAAATATTCACTTAATAAAAATGTACTTGTATAGTGCCATTCCACCTGAATATCTCTAGCCACTTCACAAATATGCACAGTTTATGGATTAGGCCTCCCAGTGAGATCAATTAGCGTTTCCCCCCCATTTCACAGATGGGGACAGTAAAGCATAGAGAAGTCAAGGATTTCTTTTTCAAACATGTCCTCTACTTTTGACTTTGCCAGTTTTTGAGTGCCCTATCTGAGACAAATAGGACTTGATTTTCAGCACTGCTATCTACATCACCAATTGACTTCATGGCCTATTGTTGTCTTACGTTATGTCTACACTAGCACTTTTGTCGGTAAAACTTCTGTCGGTCAGGGGTTTGAAAAAAATACATAGGTGACACCAGCAGCAGTGTGGACAGCACTATGTTGGCAGGAGATGCTCTCCTGCCAACATAGCTATGGCCGCTCATTGGGGGTGGTTTAATTATTCCAATGGGAGAGCTATCTCCCATCGGCATAGAGCAGTTACACGGGAGACTTTACAGCGGCGCAGCTGCATCAGTACAGTTGTGCCACTGTATGGTCTGTAGTGTAGACATAGCCTATGAATTTGAATACTCGAATGTAGTGACGTCCACAATTAGCAGACATTTTTGAAACTGAGGCCTAAATGAACTGGCCAAGGTCACATAGGAAGTATGTGGCCTTGCAATATTCCCTCTAATTTTTTCCATCCATGCGGAATGAATTTCGTTATGTGCACCAATAGCGAGATAATGTGTGGCTGTGCGCCACCAGTAGAAACAAAATACCTAGATAGAATTTTTTTTTTCAAGTTACCATAGGGATAATTACTCCAGCCAGGACAGGTTAGGCATTTTATAATTCACTACTCAAAGAATTAAATTTAAGCATTAAAGAGAAATAAAATTATGAAATGCATAGACCAGTCAGAAAAAACTAAAATAACAGCACTTTGAAAGAATAGTATTATAATGAATATATGTACATTGCAGGAAGTGCCAAGAAGTAACAGCAGCACCACCACCACCACCACATGTGTTGGGAGGTGAGTGTGAAAGAGACATAGTGTGTGTGTCAGAGACAATGGGTGTGGGGGTGAGACAGAGACAGTGTGTATGTGGGTGTGTGTCAAAGACAGACAGTGTATGTGTGTGTGAGAGAGAGACAGACACAAAACGTGTGTGTATATGTGTGTGAGAGACAGAGTGTGTATGTGTGAGAGACAGAGAAACAGAGTGTGTGTGTGTGTGTGAGAGAGACAGAGAGAGAGATTGTGTGTGTGCTGGCTTCTGGAGAAGTCTCTGAGAGACCATGTGCTGTCTCTTTAAGGCACTCACACCAGAAGGCTCAGACCACAGCAGCTCTCCTGCTCCTGAGCCCTGGCCCCCCTCCCCCGGTCCTCTTCCCCCGCTCTGCGGAGATGGGGTACACCCTGACATCAGCACCCCTCCTACCCCTCCCACTCTGCAAAGCAAGCAGGAGGGTTCCAGGAGCAGCTGGCCAGGGGCTCCAAGGTAGAGAGCAGGAGCAATGCAGCTGCAGAGCAGCAGTGGGAGGGGCACCTAAACACACGCCCTAGTGTGCCCCTCTGCTAATTAAGTGTGCGGCACTTGATTCACTCCTGGGCGGCCACACAACCGCACAGCTTAGAAGGGAACACAGTGTGGCGGTGTCAGAAATGGGGCTCATGGATCCCGTTTTTCTGGTTTAGATAAAAAGACTATCTTTCTTCTCTTTCCCAAGGCCTCTACACTCAGCTCCTCACTTTTTTCATTCTTCACTTTCCTACTTCATCCTCTGAATACATTGCACCAGATTGTTAGCTAGTATAACTTGGAATAACTTTACTGAAGCCGGTGGAGCTACACCAATTTACAACAGCTGAGGATCTAGCTGCCTTAGCTATTCAGCTCTCAGAATCATTTTCCTGTTAATTGTTCTACTTTTAGCTCCTGGTTTAGATTACTTGTGTTCTACTCTTAGATCTTATCGTTTACAATTTAACACTCATAATTTCTGAAGATCTATCAAATTAAAAACTCCATTAGCCTTCACCAACAAAATTTAGATAATTTGTTGGTAGATAATTAGGTTGTTTTTTGTCCTCAAAGTCCTCACTTGCTTTTCAAAGAGGATATAATTTACAGGTAGAATGGTTTAGTATCATTAATATATTAGATCTTGCATAACTGGAAAATATAATTTCTTTTTTTATAAGCCAAGACTACAGTAGAAAAATATTCTCATATCATAATATTTTGAAGGCCATTTAAGACAGCTGATTTTTCCCCAAAAATAATTTTTTTACATTCTAATCTTGACCCTGCAGGGGTGAGGTGCTGATGAACAGCTATAGCTATCAAATTTTTCACAGTTGTATATAATTTAAATAAGATTTAAGTGGATTCAATATTTAAGGTTCTGGCCCAACTTCCAATGATGCCTTGGAATTATTAATATTTGAAATTATTAGTATGGAAACCACCAAACACTAATTTAACCATAAATTATTTATTAAATCCAAAGGCCAAATGGTACTTATACAATTGCTCTAAGATGCCTAAAAATCCTAAATACTAAGCAATTGACTACATCCAAACAGTAACAAAACATTTATAAGCATTTGACAAAGATACTTACCAACGGGTTAAACCCAGGGTGCTTAGACCCATATTGGTCAGCTCCAGTGTGGTCAGGAAGGTATTAGCAATGAACCCTTTAAGAATTTCCTTTTTATACCTTTTAATAAACAAGTGATGTAATTGCCAATTACCAACATTAGCTAAAAAGCAACTTGAGACAGTTCACCCTTATTTCCAGTCTTAATCCAGATAAGATTTAAAACCTGATTTCTTCCAAGGCCTTTTCTGCCCTCCTTCTTGCTGCCAACAATTTTTCCATTGCACCCGGGTTCACATAGGATTTAACACTGGTGTGTGGGTTGGGAAGGTCTATGATGGCTCATTTTAAGACAGATTCTCTTTGTTTTATTTAAAACCATCTGCAGTTCTTCCTCTCAGTCAGAGGCCTTCCTTTTAGAAACTTCCTCTTATCTCATTAGTTATTCTTGGAACCAGACAGCCACCCTACTTCATTTCTTCTGGCCTTATAACTTATTATTTTCAAGGCCTTTCTTCTATTTGCTAATCAGGGCCTTTCTTCACAACACATATATTTCCTTAACCAAAGTTAAAATAACCCTAATTCTTTAATTTCATAATTATCCTACAGGTTGGGATGCAAATTACACAACGTTGGTATTCTGCTCCCAATAAAATTATTCACAACTGCATGAGATTTGCATTTATGTGATGGGGCTGGAAATAAAAGATAGGATATAATAATTTTGCTGAAATAAGCTATTTATACTAGAAATTTGCCAGGGTAGCAAATTTTTATTGAATCCAGGTTCAGATTTTGACTGCCTCCAAAGCTTAGGGGGTGATACTTTTATGTCCATCTCTAGCATACATACATAATGAAACACAAAATATATATAGTGGAATCAGGAGGGTCAGAAGAAGAATGAGCTCTCCTCAGCCCTTCCAGAGCTGGGAAGGCTGATTCTACCAGATTTTCAACACCACCCTGCTGGGTAGTGTTCCTATTTTAAAAGGAATCTCTTTAATCTGAGGAATTAAATTAAGGCTAAGTAAATACATTACAAAGGACATATTGCAAATCAGAATAGCCTGGAATGAAAGATAAGATCACAAAGGAAACTGCAGCTCTTTAGTGAGGAAAATTGACACTTTTTCATAACTAGCTTCAATTTTCCCTCATCTTTGAGAACTGAGGGTGAGAGAAAGATCACCTTTAGTATCAGAGAGGAAATCTGCTTTATCTGCCAAGGTCTCTGAAAATCAGATGTTCAATCCAATATCAATTTTGCCTAAGATTGCATTATAAAGACTTTTTTGAACTTCTCTGCAATGATTGTCTGAGAAGCAAGGACAGTGTTCTTTGCTTCTACCATAGCATCCGCAAAGCCTCGATCAATTGATTTGTTTGACGAGGTGAATAGCCTGATTATTCCAACCTTCCTTCATGGTGGGGACTGTGGAAATTTCTAGAAACTTGACAAACACAACCCAGAAACTGAAGCCAGGGGTGGGTGGGGTGAACTGCAGCTGCCCGTTTATTAAGTGATGTGTTTAAAACGGGCTTAGGATCAGCCTCTTTTAGACACTGCCTTACTCTCCTTGCCACATTACATTAGCTGTAACCCACAGAGGTACTCCAGCTGGAGCCCCCTCAGAACAAAAGAAAGAGCTGCCCATAGAATGTTCCATGAGGGGCCCTCAACTTAAATATTAGCTATCCCACTTGGTCCAGAACAGCCAGGATTTAGTGATCTTCAGGGCAGGCCCATCTATTTACTCAGGCATTTGGGGAAGGAGAGACATGATAGGGGCTGGTGTGTGTGTGTGTGTTTGTGTAAGGAAGGAGAATATTATTGGGCTTTTTACTTTGTTTATTTTTGATTTGGGGGTGGGGAGTAGCTGTTGGCTTTACTTTTGATTGTATTTTTAAATTGGACAAAGAGACCACGGGCCTGATCCAAATCCCACTGAAGCAGTGGAAGAACTCCTGTTGACTCCAGTGGGCAGTAGCCTCACAATATGGGGCCAGATTTTCAGCTGATTTAAATGGAAGCGCTCCATTTACGTTAATGGAGCTGTGCCTACGTACATCAGCTGATGATCTGACCCACTGTTTTTAGGTGATATATTGAAAAAAAAACCACTCCTCTAATGTGTTTTTAACACATCAATTTCATACGTTACAAACCTACAATAAAATGCCTTATAACTTTTATGAGTTACATTAAGTAGATTAAATGTTTATATTAGAGGGCTCCTTAGTGCCACTCACATGTGCTCAAATACAACTCTAAACAAGGGCTGCTATAAAAAACTGACACTGTGACTCATTTTCACAGACAAAGAACCAGGTTGCCTTGTGACTGTAACTGGTTAGTATACTGTTCGGGCAACTACTTCTGAACAGAATATGCAATTGAGAAATTAAAGGAGCCAATGATGAGTTTCTGTAAAAAAGTAAATCATGGACAAAATTCATCCCTTGTGTAACTCCACTCAAGTCAGTGGAGATACACAGAGAAAAATTTAACCCAGAGTCTTTGGCCTGGGGTTGGAAAATTCAGAATCCATGTTACCAGGGTCCCACCTGCCCAAAGCTGCAACTGTAACTTCTCTTACATCAGGTGGTCTCTAGTGTGGTGGGAGCTCAATGGAAATGTTCACATAGTTTAAAACAGCATTATCCTTTCTTCTAATTTACCATTGGTGATAAAGGAAGATGGCCCTGCCCAGTTTCTGGCCTCTTCCTTCGCTGTGACAAACATCCCTACCATGTGTCCGGGGGGTCTGTGCATAGAGGAGAACTCACACACCAATCTAGAAGGCATATGGCCCATATGAACTGACAAATTGTAAGTGAGCATCCATATAATTAGGAATGTTTTCACTTCACCTACAAGTTATTGTTCATTTAGGATGGGATTTTCAAAGGCATCAAAAGGAATGACCAAATCCCACTGACTTTCAATGGGAGTTGGGGATCTAACTTAGGGCTGGTTGGGAGAAGACCTGCACCATGAAAAAAAAATCTATTTTTTCTAATTATATAAAATTAAATTAAAAAATCCAGAACATATGCACTTTTCAGTTGCCAAGAAATGTAAAATATTCAGTTTTGGGTTTATGATAAACCCTCCCACCCCAAAACCCCAAATTTTTAAACCAAAACAAATGTATTCACAAATTTCTGATTTTGTCAAAAAGTCATTTAAAAAAAAAAAGTTTCAACTGAAAATTTTGGACCAGCTCTAACCTAGCAAGTGTTTTTGAAAATCCCACCCACAAAATCCAACCTTACTGATTTCTTTGTCCCATCCACAAAAAAAGTCGCTCATTTCAAAACCTCACAAATACCCATTTTCGCTTAAAGATCTGTACTTAGCCTGTACTTCTCCCATTGCATCAAAGTACTGAACATATGACGCTTCTTGCATGTTGATTTAGTACCAAAGCGATATGTCAGACATGTGGTACTAGTTATGATGCCGTCATTTTAAATCTCAGGCCTGGTCTACACTACCCCCCCACTTCGGACTAAGGTACGCAAATTCAGCTACGTTAATAACGTAGCTGAATTCGAAGTACCTTAGTCCGAACTTACCGCGGGTCCAGACGCAGCAGGAAGGCTCCCCCGTCGATGCCGCGTACTCCTCTCGCCGAGCTGGAGTACCGGCGTCGACGGCGAGCACTTCCGGGATCGATCCGGGATCGATTTATCGCGTCTAAACCAGACGCGATAAATCGATCCCAGAACATCGATTGCCTGTCGCCGGACCCTCCGGTAAGTGTAGACGTACCCTCAGTCCCTGAACTCTGAAGTTATACATTGATTTTATGGGTTGAAATCAGACCCGTCAAGCTATTTAAACATATGGTGTTGAAACTTCAGTTGTTATAACAGATTATCACTTAATCCCTTTAAAAGGTATTAGTCATTAGAAATTCTGAAACAAGCAATTTTGCATATAGAAGAGAGCTTTTCATTTTTAATAGACTCCATGTTGATATCTATCTCTGCCTGAATTCTACTCCTGACAAACCATTTGAGGCATGTATGTGCAAAGAACCCTTGCCAGCTGTTGCTGCCTCCTGCCAAACTCACCTCCAGAAGCTTTCCTGTAGTATTACTTTGCATGAAATTGGGAGCTACATTCTAGAGCATCACCTATTTCATATGGACACTTTGTCCTTTTATTTCACAGTGTGGAGATCTGAGGTCCAGGGAAGTGTCTATGGACCAGAGCTGTGTGCACATATCTAAAAATCCTTAGACATATAGAGGTGCTAGAGCAGGGGTGGGCAAACTTTTTGGCTCGAGGGCCACATCTGGGTATGGAAATTGTATGGCAGGCCATGAATGCTCACAAAATTGGGGGTTGGCATGTGGGAGGGGGTGAGGGTTCCGGCTGGGGGTACGGGCTCTGGAGTGGGGCTGGGGATGAGGGGTTGGGGGTGCAGAAAGATATTCCAGGCTGGGACTGAAGGGTTCAGAGGGTGGGAGGGGGGTCAGGGCTGGGGCAGGGGTGCAGGTTCCAGGCGGCGCTTATCTCAAGCAGCTCCCGGAAGCAGCGGCCTGTCCCCCACTCCGGCTCCTACACAGAGGCGCAGCCAGGCGGCTCTACGCTCTGCTCCGTCTGTAGGCGCTGCCCCCGCAGCTCCCATTGGCCGTGGTTCCCAGTCAATGGGAGCTGTGAGGGCAGCACTTGGGGTGGGGGCAGCGTGCGGAGCCCCCTGGCTGCCCCATGTGTAGGTACCAGAGAGGGGACATGCTTCTGGGAGCCACGCGGAGCCACAGCAAGGCCCCGACCCCACTCCCTGGCAGGAGCTTGAGGGCTGGATTAAAATGTCTGGGGGGGTGGATTCGGCCCCCGGGCTGTAGTTTGCCTACCCCTGTGCTAGAGGTTATGGATGGTTGCAGAAGTAATGTGGTATGTGGTATGCAGGTACCATGAAGATATGCATTCGTGTTCATCACCTGTATAGCCACTGCATCTGCTGGATCTGGAAGATATTGGGTCAGGGTGGTGCAGGGCATGATGACATGGTCTAAGCATTGCTACCATTGGCAGGGGGAGCTTGAGAAATAGGCGATGGCTGTGGGGGAGCAGGTCAGGGCCATAAAAGATGTGATGCAGAGTTCCTCTTTCCAAAGTTGCAGAACCATCATGGTTCCGTTGCACAGAGAACACACCACTTGCACCAGTGTGCATCAGGGACAGTACATTTTATATAGCAACCAGGGAGGTTTGAGCAGGAGCAAGAAAAAAAAGCAAGGTGTGGCTAGTAGGTCTGCAACTATACAAATCTGTTGGCCAAGACCCCTGTGTAGGGTGAATGTGGAGGTTGCAACAGCTCCAATGCTCCACAGCCTACCAACAAGGTGGAGAAGGAAGGATTCTTTCCTGTCCACCCTGGCATTAGTGCTCTGTGCCACTTATTTGAACTTGGTATGTGGAAATAGGATTTGGCCCTATTATAGCATTCTTTCAGGAAGACAGGGATATATCCCTGGGACCTGTTCCTGCCCCACTGACAAAATAGCACTGCCTATTGTTGCTTTAGACCAGCGGTTCTCAAACTGTGGGTTGGGAACCCCAAAGTGGATCGCAACCCTGTTTTAATGGCATTACCAGGGCTGCCGTTAGACTTGCTGGGGCTGAAGCCTGAGCCCAAGCGCCACCACCCAGGACCCAAGGGCCTGGGTGGCAGGGCTCAGGTTACAGGCCCCTTGCCTGGGTCTGAAGCCCTTGGGCTTTGGCCCTCCTGCCCGTGGCAGTACGGCTCAGGCTTCGCGCCCCAGTGGAGCTCGGGCGGGCTCAGGCTTCGGTCCCCCCTCCTGAGTTCATGTAGTAATTTTTGTTGTCTGAAGGGGGTCGCAGTGCAATGAAGTTTGAGAACCCTGCTTTAAACAATGCAAAATGTATGTCTAAAGCAGCTGAAGAAAAATTAAATTGGGAGCCTAGGTCCCCTCTAGGTTTTGGAAGTAGCAAATGTTGTCACTGTTCAAAAAATTGTAAAAACACACTTTTTGTTTATTTTAAGCCAAATGTTATATGCTGTTTCTCCCATCTGCCCATGGGAAGTCAAAGTTTATGTATAGAAAGAATTGCCATATACAAAACTTTTGCAACAATAAATGTGGATAGGGGGTAGGAATCAAATTTTAGTTACCTTTCATCATAATTGTATTCATATATGAGTACATAGAAGCAGTACTGTGACTACCATTATATCCTTTATTCAAATATGTTGTATGCAGAGGAGTTGTGGGGCTGGGACACTGTAGTCAAAGATATTTTGTTGTTAAACTGTAAGAAATATGATAGTGGACTTATCTCTTCTGGGATTTTGCAAGAACACATTTTATTTTAGAGTCTTCTAAAGTGATATTTCCAAAGAGATGGATGGGAAAGCTGCTGTCTCCCAAACATGCTATTTTCAAGATACAGTTTATGGGTAATTAATTTTATTTGCCCCTAGTGTAACACAATTGTACAGAAATATGTAATTGCCTTGATCTCTACACTGATGAAACTAAACAACACAGTTGCTTTGCACTAACTGATGGAATTAATGCTAATAATATTGTGCTAGCCCAGGTCACTGCATGCCAGAGGCAGACACTGGATAAAATGTTGTGGGGGGTTATGGTTTTTTTCCCCTGATTTGCCAATTAGATCAGAGAGCTCAGATGAAAACCAGCTTCTCCCTGTCTGTGTAGCAATTTTATTGTGAGTCTCATGATATTTGGTGTTTTTCTTATAGCCCCTGTCTTGTGATTATATGAGTATCTCAGGTTTCATATAAAATTAAATTTCTAGCCCTAACAGTTGCAGAGAAAAACAAATATGTGAAAACAAATATCAAAAGGCAAAAAGCACAAAAGAACATCAAATGTATGTTTTTTGTTGTAAAAATCTCATGATTTTGTGGGGTGGGAAATAGCGTTCTCTCTCTGACAGCAAGTGGAATAAGCTTCTGCTGATCTTTCCCCTCACATGGTATTTGGGTCAGCCAATCTAAGACACAGGAGAAAGATTGTGTGTCTTACTCTATGTGAGCTTTGTGAACTCAGAATGCGCCTGCAAACAGATTCATTGATAACTAGATAGATAGTTTGGGCACAAACAACATTCTTTGTTATCTTCTTTGTTTTGCATTGAACAAGACTGTTTTTATATCTACTTTATCACATGTTGCCAGGAAAGTGAGGCTGTCCCACCACTCTTTCCAGATATATATAGACAATGTTTACAATAGTCCCTCCCCTCAAATTTCCCTATCTGAAGCAGGAAATATCTGACAAGTTCAAACCAAATGCTGACCTAAGAAATTCAAATCTGACAGTGTGTCTCAAATTTCATTTTCTCAGTGACTTCACTTACAGTATAATGGTAACAATTACGAGGCTTATTTTGGATTTTCCAAATATTTCACTCCAGGTTGATACATTTCTGTCTTCTTGGAACAAGGATGCAGAATCATGGGGCTTTTCTTCCTGAATACTTTTTTTCCGGTTCAGTTATGTCCATGTGCTTCTCAAGGATCTGCCAGCCAGAACCTGACACTATGCCACTTTCTGACCATGCACATGTGTGTGATATTTTTGCCTAAAGAAAAGAATATGATTTCAAATATGAACATTTCCAGTCCTCCTCCTGAAGAAGTAAAGTAACCCCCACACACTCCGTGTTTATCTCCTGGTCTATGGTAGATGTTTTCTATTAAACTTGCTTCCACTTTTGGACAGAGATTGAGCCAATTGGTGTCAAAAGTTTGGGTCCTAAATCCACGTTTAAGCACCAAAAGAGAAGTAGCCTATATTTCAAAGGTGCTGACCACCTACAGCTGGCATGGATCTCAGTGGGATTTGTGGGTACTCTGGTATAGCAGTAGAGTTCCTGGTCTTCCACAGTTACCAGAGAGGACCAAGATATGGTGCATCAGGGAGTTTAGACATAGGAACTTCCCGGTTAGGGAGTTCTCTAGGTGCTGCTTAAAGCATGGATCTTTGTGTCTATATCCTTAGACTACATGGCTTCAGAAATGAATGAATCCCTCTCTCTAAAGATGGAGTAAAGGAAAGATGAGACCCCCACATTCCAGAGCAGTGAAAATGGAAAATCAGGGAGGAGACTTGTGAAAGCTGCAGCAGGAAGGAGGCAGAATCTTGTCTCAGCACAGCAATGGAGCCCAGAGTACAAATGGCCCTGTGAGAGAAGTCTGATTTTGGCAACTCAGGCAGCTGAGATCCATAGATTTGAACAATTCTAGATGACTTCTGTTTTAACAAAGAAAGCACTAAAATTCAATGTAATGCCCTGATATTTGCCATGGGTGATGCTGCTGCTGATATACTGTGCACGCTGCTCCTCATTGGAGGATGATAATGCCACTATATAAAGCCATGGTGTGCCCACACCTAGAAAACTGCATTCAGTTCTGGTTGCCCAATCTCAAAAAAGGTACATTAGAGTTGGAAAAAGTACAGAGAATGGCAACAAAAATTATTAGGAATAGGGAACAACTTCCATATGAAGAGAGATTAAAAAGACTGGAACTGTTCAGCTAAGAAAAGAGACAACTAAGGGGGGGGGGTATGATAGAAGTCTATAAAATCATGAATGGCATGGAGAAAGTAAAGTAGGAAGTGTTATTTCCCCCTCCACATAACACAAGAACTAGGGGGTCACCTAATGAAATTAACAGGCAGCAGGTTTAACACAAACAAAAAAAAGTACTTCTTCACACAACGCACAATCAACCTGTGGAACTCATTGCCAAGGCACATTGTGAAGATCAAGATATAAGTTGGTTGACAGGGGATAAGTCCATCCTTCATGAACCCATGCTCTAGGTGTCCCTAAGCCTCTGACTGTCAGAAACTGGGACTGGACACTCAATAAATTGCCCTGTTCATTCCCAGCCACTGTCGGAAGACAGGCTTCTGGACTAGATGGGCCATTGGTCTGACCCAGTATGGCCATTCTGATGTTATCTTCTTATAAGGAAAAGATAAAATACTCCAAAGTGAAAGAGGCTTTTGATGCCCATTTCATAGGCAGACAGAATATTACATATGAAAGGGCCAAATTTAGTAGGAGGTGCCAGCCACAAGGGAAAAGTCTCAGACTTTTATTACTGCAGTTCATAGTCTTGTTTAACGTTCAAAATATGGAATAGAAGAATTAATAAGAGATACCAGTTTATCAGTACAGCTTCAGTTAGACCCAGCTCTCACACTAGCAAAAGTAAGAATCCAAGAAGATGTAAAGAAACAGCTTTGTCACTTGCATACTAACAATATATGGGAAACTGCTTCAGACAAAATTAACACAGTAATGAGAAAAAGACCCAAATGTAAAAGGAGCAGTCAGACCAAATTTATACCATAAGAACAGTGCACAACTGGAGAGTGGGAGACCGAAGAAACCTTAATAGGAGTGAAGCTTAGAAAAGCTATAGAAGATGTGGCAAGACACAGCTTGCAACTATGTCCAGCTAACAAGGCGGAAGGTAGGAGATGCCACAAAATGGGACACTGTGCAATAGCATGCAGATCGCCAAGAGTAGTGGAAACAATCCAAGAGGGAGTGTTATCAGATAACAATGAGTGCATACTTCTAGGGACTATATTCCCAAAAGAACAGAGAACACTGGGTGCACAAGCATGAATATCAATGGTTGAGACTGTAAATTTAAAATGGATACAGGGGCAGCAGTAACTGCATTCCCAAAAAAGATAATACTTGATTCCAGGATGGAGCTCTGCAAAGACCAAATAAGATTCTATGTGGGGCTATGTAGTAGGGTGCACTCTGCTCCTGTCTTCTAGCATCACATAAATGACTAACTCCAGTGATTGTGTATCCACACCATGCTGTTTGTTTATGTTCCCTCCACTAACACCTTTATGGTCCTGTGCAGTAATGCTGTGTAGTGTCCCCTGTGTTTCCAGCCCTTTCCCTAGGGCCCGAGAGGACCAGAGATCTCCCTTTCCAGAGATGTCAGTGAGACTGGGCTTAGCAAGCCTAGTTCTTCTCTCCCTCACTTCCTTCCTGTGCCCTTCTTATCAGTCTTGAGCTGATGGGCTAATTGGCTCTTTAACTCACCCAGCCTCCTCAATTAATTGGATAATTAGCTTCAATTACCCAGTCAGCCTTCTCCATAGGAACTAATTGGGGTCAGGGTGCAAACTCACTTGCTAACTGTCACCAGCTAGTAACATTATATTGAATGTTTGTGGCCAGTGCCATGGGAAACTGGAGAAAGGACGGAAAGTTCTTCAACAAGTAATATGTAATATAAAGATAGACAACTCCTCTACTAGGATTACCAGCAGTACAAGGACTACACCTAGCAGAGAAACTGGAATGCATTAATCGCAGAAAGTAAGCTATGCAGGAGATGTATTCTCACATCTTCACAGGGCTCGGATAGCTGTCAAGGGAATACAAAATAAAACTGGTGCCATCAACAACTCCCTTTGCTCTTACAGCCCCATGGCACATCCCTATACCCTTGCTAGGGAAAGTCAAAGAAGAATTAAAGAGAATAGAAGACATGGGGGTTATTTCCCAGATAGAAGAACCCACAGATTGGTGTGCAGGGGTGGTTATAGTATCAAAGCCGAATGGCAAAATCCAGATTTGTGTAGCCCTTACACAACCTAGTAAAAGCATGTGCAGAAAAAGATGTACACTTCCCACAGTGGATCAGACATTAGCTCAGTTATCAGAAGCCAAAGCCTTCTCAAAATTAGATGGTACGGCACACACCTAGCAAATCCCTCTTGCTAAAGAACCTATGCCATTAACAAGGCATTAACCTATGCCAGTACCTCCCCATTTGGAAGGTACTGTTTCAGTCATCTTCCATTTGGCATACCTTCAGGACAGAGGAAAAGCACTACCTGATCTGAGACCCAGGAACAGAGTTTGGCTCAAAAGCTCTCAAACATTTGGAACTATTAAGAACTTAGCGGAAACTCCCAGATCCTACCTAGTGGAGACTCCAAAGAGGACTTCTCTGGCAAAATCAGGTTCATCTTCAATATTTTCCAACACAACAAAGAGAGGATCTGGGTCCTGTGAGTATTTGTCAGGAAGTGAGCCCCCTCCACAGAGAACACCGTGCACAAACTCAACAGAAGTGAGAACACACTCTGGAAGACTGATCAAACCTCCTCAAAGACTTGATCCTTAGAATACTGCTTAGTACTATTTAAATACAATTGATAAGAGGACATAATTGTGTAAATAGTTTTAAGGAATTTGTAGTTTATTTTGAACTGTTGTGTGTATATACATGGCTTTATAATTATATTTTAATATTTTATTATAAATAAATGGAGATGAATGTTTATAGAGTTTCTGGTCCTCCAGAGTTACCAGAGAGGATCAGGCTGCGTTGGCAGCAGGGAGCTTAATAAATGTAGGAATTCCAGGCTAGGACATCCTCTAGTTGCTGTTTAAAACATGGCTCTTTGGCCTGGTCTACACTATGACTTTAATTCGGATTTAGCAGCGTTAAATCGAATTAACCCTGCACCCGTCCACACAACGGAGCCATTTATTTCGAAATAAAGGGCTCTTAAAATCGATTTCTGTACTCCACCCCGACGAGCGGAGTAGCGCCAAAATCGATTTTGTCATTTCGAATTAGGGTTAGTGTGGCCGCAATTCGATGGTATTGGCCTCCGGGAGCTGTCCCAGAGTGCACCATTGTGACCGCTCTGGACAGCAATCTGAACTCGCATGCACTGGCCAGGTAGACAGGAAAAGCCCCAGGAAAATTTGAATTTCATTTCCTGTTTGCCCAGCGTGGAGAGCACAGGTGACCACAGATAGCTCAGCTCATCAGCACAGGTAACCATGCAGGCTGATAATCGAAAAAGAGCACCAGCATGGACCGTACGGGAGGTACTGGATCTGATCGCTATATGCGGAGAGGATTCAGTGCTAGCAGAACTTCGTTTGAAAAGACGAAATGCCAAAACTTTTGAAAAAATCTCCAAGGGCATGATGGAGAGAGGCCACAATAGGGACTCAGATCAGTGCCGCGTGAAAGTCAAGGAGCTCAGACAAGCCTATCAAAAAACAAAGGAGGCAAACGGTCGCTCCGGGTCAGAGCCGCGGACATGCCGCTTCTACGCCGAGCTGCATGCGATTCTAGGGGGGGCCGCCACCACTACCCCACCTGTGACCGTGGATTCCGGGTCGGGGATAGTCTCATCAGCTACACCTGAGGATTCTGCGGATGGGGAAGAGGAGGAGAAGGAGGAGGAGGACGAGCTTGCAGAGAGCACCCAGCACTCCGTTCTCCCCAACAGCCAGGATCTTTTTCTCAGCCTGACTGAAGTACCCTCCCAAGCCTCCCAAGCCAGTAGCCAAGACCATGACCCCATGGAAGGGACCTCAGGTGAGTTTACCTTTTAAAATATAAAACATGGTTTAAAAGCAAGCGTTTTTTAATGATTAATTTGCCCTGAGGACTTGGGATGCATTCGCGGCCAGTGCAGCTACTGGAAAAGTCTGTTAACGTGTCTGGGGATGGAGCGGAAATCCTCCAGGGACATCTCCATGAAGCTCTCCTGGAGGTACTCCAAAAGCCTTGCCACAAGGTTTCTGGGCAGTGCAGCCTTATACCTCCTCCATGGTAGGACACTTGACCACGCCATGCTTGCAGCAAGTAATCTGGTATCATTGCCTGACAAAGCCTGGCAGCGTATGGTCCCGGTGTTTGCTGGCATTCAAGCAACATCCGTTCTTTATCTTGCTATGTAATCCTCAGGAGAGTGATATCGCTCATGGTAACCTGGTTGAAATATGGGAACTTAATTAAGGGGACAGAGGTGGCCGTTCCTACTGGGCTGTTTGCCTGTGGCTGAAAAGAAATCCTTCCCTGCAGTTAGCCAAGCACGGGGGGGGGGGGGGGGAATTGGCCCTGAGCTTTTCGCGTTTGGCTAGCAGGGATCTTCCCTGTTACCAGCCACGCGGTCGGGGGAAGGGTACATTGATCATCCCAGGGAATTCATGGCGGGAGGGGGGGGCGGGGGGGTTAGTTTGGTTTCTGCAGGGATCTTCCCTGATACCTGCCACACGGTGGGGGGAGGGATAAAGCAATCATCCCAGAGAATTGGATGGGGGGGGTTAGTTTGTTTTCTGCTGCTGAAGGTTAACAGGAAAACCGCAGCAGTCAACAGGCTTTGCTTGGTATGTGGGAAAGGAGGGCGCAGAAGCCGAAAGACAATGGCTTACCATGGCTGCCTGCAAGCTGAATTCTGTTGCCCGGACCTGCGTCTGTGATCTCTAACACCAAAGCCACAGGCACTCAATATTAAGATGGAAAATGCGACCTTGTACTGAAATCACATGTGCTATGTAATGTGAATAGTGTTTTTCACCATGAAAGAGTATAAGCATTGTTCTGTAAAATGTATCATTTTAAAAACTTCTCTCCTTTTTTTCAACCCTCCCTCCAGCAGCTGCAAATTTTTCAAGCCTCCCTCCTCCGTCCCGAAGGCTATCTCAGATAAGGCGGCGTAGAAAGAGGACACGAGACGACATGTTCACAGAAATAATGGAATCCACCCACAATGAAAGAGCTCATTTGAATGAGTGGAAGGACACTGTATCTAAATTTAGGAAAGATGCCAGTGAACGTGAGGTCTTGAGGGACGCTCGAGATGAGAGGTGGCAGGCTGCAACGCTGGGGCTGCTGCGTGAGCAAACGGACATGCTCCGGCGTCTGGTGGAGCTTCAGGAACGGCAGCAGGATGACAGAGTGCCGCTGCAGCCGCTGTATAACCTCCCTCCCCCCTCACCATGTTCCATATCCTCCTCACCCAGACGTGTAAGAACGCGGGGGGGGGAGGCTCTGTGCACCCTCCCACTCCACCCCAGTGGACAGCCCAACCAAAAGGCTGTCATTATATTGAATTTGTTCAGTGGCCTTTTACTTCCCTCCTATCCTCCTCCCAAACCTCACCCAGATTACCTTCTTGGTTCTCTCCCTATGTTTATAATCACTTAATAAAAAATACATGATTTTTAAACGATAGTGACTTTATTTCCTTTGAAAGAAAGCTGGGGGAACGGGGAGGGTGGGTTGCTTACAGAGAATGAATGAGTCAATAAAGGGGGCTGGTTTTCATGAAGGGAGAAACAAACAGAAATTTCACACTGTAGCCTGGCCAGTCATGAAACTGGTTTTCAAAGCTTCTCTGATGCACAGCGCTTCCTGGTGTGCTCTTCTAATCGCCCTGGTGTCTGGCTGTGCGTAATCAGCAGCCAGGCGATTTGCCTCAGCCTCCCTCCCTGCCATAAAGGTCTCCCCCTTACTTTCACAGAGATTGTGGAGCACACAGCAAGCAGAAATAACAATGGGGAGATTTCTTTGGCTGAGGTCAGAGCGAGTCAGTAGCGATCACCAGCGACCTTTTAAACGGCCAAATGCACATTCTACCACCATTCTGCACTTGCTCAGCCTGTAGTTAAACAGCTCCTGACTCCTGTCCAGGCTGCCTGTGTATGGCTTCATGAGCCATGGCATTAAGGAGTAGGCTGGGTCTCCAAGAATAACTATTGGCATTTCAACATCCCCAACGGTCAATTTCTGGTCCGGGAAGTAAGTCCCTTGCTGCAGCCCTTTAAACAGAGTAGTGTTCCTGAAGACGCGAGCATCATGAACCCTTCCCGGCCAGCCCGCGTTGATGTTGGTGAAACGTCCCTTGTGATACACAAGTGCTTGCAGCACCATTGAAAAGTACCCCTTGCGATTTATGTACTGGGTACCCTGGTGCTCCGGTGCCAAGATAGGGATGTGGGTTCCATCTATCGCCCCACCACAGTTAGGGAATCCCATTGCAGCAAAGCCATCCACTATGACCTGCACATCTCCCAGAGTCACTAGCTTTTGTAGCAGCACCTCAGTGATTGCTTTGGCTACTTGCATCACAGCAGCCCCCACAGTAGATTTGCCCACTCCAAATTGATTCCCCACTGACCGGTAGCTGTCTGGCTTTGCAAGCTTCCACAGGGCTATTGCCACTCGCTTCTCAACTGTGAGGGCTGCTCTCATCTTGGTATTCTGGCACTTCAGGGCAGGGGAAAGCAAGTCACAAAGTTCCAAGAAAGTGCCCTTACACATGCGAAAGTTTCGCAGCCACTGGGAATCGTCCCACACCTGCAACACTATGCGGTCCCACCAGTCTGTGCTTGTTTCCCGGGACCAGAATCGGCGTTCCACGGCTATAACCTGCCCCATTAACAGCATGATCTCCAAAGCACCGGGTCCCGCGGTTCGATAGAATTCCATGTCTATATCCTCGTCGCCGCGCTGCTGTAGCCTGCTCCTTGCCGCCTGGTTTTCCAGGTTCTTGTTCAGCATAAACTGCACATTAAGGCGCGAGGTATTTACAATGTTCATGACTGCTGTCTTGAGCTGAGCGGGCTCCATGCTTGCCGTGGTATGGCGTCTGCACTGTTCACCCAGGAAAAAGGCGCGAAACGGTTGTCTGCCGTTGCTTCCTGGAGAGGGGGGAGGATATACCCAGAACCACCCGCGACAATGTTTTTGGCCCCATCAGGCATTGGGATCTCAACCCAGAATTCCAATGGGCGGAGGAGACTGTGGGAACTATGGGATAGCTATGGGATAGCTACCCACAGTGCAACGCTCCAGAAATCGACACTAGCCCCGGTACATGGACGCACACCGCCGAATTAATGTGCTTAGTGTGGCTGCATACATTCGACTTAATACAATCGGTTTTCCAAATTCGAATTATATAAATTCGGATTAATCCCGTAGTGTAGACATATCCTTTGTGTTTATGTCCTCCCACTACAGGTGCTCATCATCTTTGAAAGTCGGCTGCTTATAATTTGTGCTTTGTTACTTGTCTGATACATTCATCCTACTCTAGGACATCAAGCTGAACTACATAAATGTGTACACTTACGTACATTAACAATCATTTGAATCATTCTGAGAATTCCACTGTCATGGAGGGAGGCTCCTTTTTTTGTTTACATTTCATGGTCTCACTTTATACTAAGGGTACATCTATAAATAATTTTAAAGGGTTAATAGAAATTCATAGATGTTGGCTCAGTTGTTATAGAATATTGAGTCTAACCAGTAACTAGACAGCTTATAACCAGATAAAATACTTTCGACTGACTTCACGTAATTTATCAGTTAAATGATTCAGTAATGTTTTAAGCATGTATTAACCCTTTATAAATGATCACTTAACATAAAGTGTGACCCTTTTATACTAGCTCATTCATATGATGAAAGATTTTGAAGTATATTTCAAAGCCATTTTAGAGTCTTTTAAGTTGGGCTCCCAAAATCATCAGATACTTTTGATAATTTTGGCCATAAAAACCAGGCAGCGACAGTAGTTCAACATCCAAGGGCACAGTCCTGGAAACCCTTATTCATGTGGGTAGTTCTTGCTCACTAGAGTAGTCCATGAAATCAGTTATGCTAAATTGCTTGAGTATGGATTACTCTCATGTGTCTGTTGTAGGTGGACATAAAACAATGCAAAGGTTAAGGAGTTATTTTGGTCATCTAGAAAATTTCTTAGAAACCTCCAGGTTGCTAGCTTGTGTTGCTATTCCCAGGCATCCCATGGAGGATTCTTTACTGCAGTGTTTTCAATTAGCTCCATCCACAATTAGGATTCTTGCCCTTCTATCCTTGAGTTTCTTAATTACCAGTCAATCCAAATACTGTACCAATGCAGTAGACAATATTGGGTAACCAATCACAGCTTTGAGGAAAAGAGTCTGTGCACTGTGAAGAACTGTAGTGGTCTCTGCTGCAGATGAACCTCTTTTTATGCAAACTTTATAATTTTCTTCTAATCTCTTTCCTCTATCAGCATCCCAGTTACCTGTTCCAACTTATGTTGAGTAGGTTAATTTCCCCCCCCCACACACACATGAGTTTACAAGCAAACTGTAAGTAAGCTAGACAAATCATTTAGCACTTTTAATGGATTCCAACTGTGACTGCAGATGGGTGTTTGTAAAATTCAATTTGGAAATTGGCATTGTTTTTACATGTATGTATTTTTACTGCAGTTGTCCAAATAACGTGTTAAATGCAGGAAAATTGCTCTCTATTTACTAACACGCAGTTTGCAGTCCCCTATGCAGCTTAGCTGCCTTTTTTCCCCCCATCCTCTCAAGGTTCTATTACTCTTAACTGGACTGAATTATATTTTTTCTGTGATGTGGGATGGCATTTAGCTTGTTTTAGACGTACACATTTCCTGGTTCTCTGACATTTTGGGATATAAGAAAAAAAAGTATTTACTCAGTTGTTTCACAATTTTAAAAATATGTGCTAAGGAGACTTAGCACTAGACATTTGAAAGCAAACTGATTTTTCCTTTTCACACAAGTGAAATCAAAATAAGGCTGAGCTATTGAGAGCCTATCTGAACATAACACCTGCAGTGCTGGGACTGAATTGTTGGTCCTATAGTTCTAGACATACTAAACAGGACTTTAAACACATGAGTCAATGGAAAATGTACATTATGGATCATCTATAGAAGGATTTTATATTATTTGTGAGCAGTAACAAGCCAATAAAGTGCAACACTCACACAACTACAGAGTGTATCTGATTTTGCTCCCACTGAAGTCAATGACTAAAACCTCTCATTAATGTTATTTGAGTCAGGACTGGACCTTTAATGATTCCTGAGGAGTGAGACAGATTTTCCTGATTTAGGGGACTAAACAGCAAGTACCATACAGTAAATCCTGGAGCTTGGCCAGACAAACTGAGCGGACCTGAAGGAAACAAGATTTGTCTCTCTTTTGAGCACAGCAGATAAGATCAGTCCTGAAGGAGAAGGAGTCCAGTGTCTCTGAAAACCATTACACATCAGGTATTCTGGTGCCTGCTCCAGCTCTGATTAAATCAGTGGAAAGACTACCATTAACTTTAATAGGAGTTGGGTCAGTCCAAACTAATACCTAGAAAAATTTTCAGTAGGCATATGATTGCTCTAATATGGTCACAACAACCCAAATAGCAAAGTTTAATGATGAAAGTTAAGAATTAACTGCCACCTAAAGATTCTTAAAATCAGAAATCTAAATTCAGAACTCAATGCAGAGGATGAATAATTCACAAGTCATTCTTGCAGGTGGTGACTTAATTGAATTTTTTTTTTTTGAATACACATATTTACTTGTCATCAGTTCTTAGCTGTATTTACATATATCCATTTCTAGATATGTATATCCTATCTTGTAATTACTTTCCAAGTGTTGATTTGGTGTTTATGATGGATGAGATAATAACAGTTTTCAACTGGCTGTTATGATGAACAAGCATAGAGTTAATTTTTTTGCACTAAATCTTTTCTGTTGATTTGCATTTCTGATTCACAAACACACACATCCCATTTATTTTTGTTGAATTAGTCATTTGTGGCATGACTTTTCAGAAGCACAGAATATCTGCTTGTTCCCACTGGTGCCAAAAGTCTTTTGAGGTCCAATCTGGAACCAAATGACGTCAGTGAGAATTTTTTGCCCTTAACTTCAGCGGGAGCAAGATTGGACATTCTATGGCTCCAATTCTATATTCACTGAATATCAACAGGCCTGTTGCTTGGAGCCCTGCTGAAGTAAATTGGCCTCTGCATGGACACAGCAGTGTCCCCCACCCCCTCACCCCACCCCGCACAGCCAATTGAAGAATCAAGGCTTATACTTGCGTGACTACATTGCACTCTGTTGGCTGGTTGCAGCTTAGTGTATATCTAAGAATCCTTCTGTTGCTGATAGCTAACATAGATTTTCCCTTAAGTCAAAATGTCAGAGCTCTTTACAGAGGTCTGTAAGTTTCACCCCCAGCTCTGCGTGTGTGTAGTTCATGTAATTTGTAGTGCTAGAAACTACTGCAAAATTATTAGTGGCCTCATTCTGAGAAGTACTGAGCACCTGCTACCCTCACTGACTTCAGTGGGATTTGCTAGTACTCAGTACATCTGAAAATTAGGTTGGGACAGTACATAGGGTAGAAAGAGAAAGAAAGAACAAACTGATGAGTAGGCAGATGCTAGGGTTGTTCACTGGAGGAGAGAGAGGAGAACACCATAATAAATCCCTAGTCATAAATTTGCTGCTGACTTAGTATTTAACTTTGTGACTGGTAAGCCAGTGAAACCTGAACAGACATGTCTTCTTTTTAAGAGTTCAAAAACAGCTAATGATGAATGATCCATATTCCTCTGAGTTTTCTTTTCCCCTTAAGAGGCTATGCTTAATATTTTCATAACAGATAAATACTATGTGGAAGTGAGCATAACCTTTAGTGTTGTTAGTCTACTTGTGATTTGCAATTTACACAACAACTGCAGTTGTTGGTGGGGAAAAAGCAATAGTTTACGAAACCCAATAGAAAACATCAGTAATTAGGGATCAGAGAGCTGGCCAAAACTACAGATTTCCAGTTCCAGGGAAATTTGGAAGCTTGGTTTTGTTCTGATTTGGACTGAAACAAAAAAATTTTTTTTTAATTTCCCATGAACCCGAAAAAGTTTCATTTCAGGAACACTGACACATGGTATTTCTAAAACAAAATATGCTCCCTGGGATCATAGGAGCTGCTGACTCGAATAGATAAGAATGTCAATTTTAGGCAGCAGCTGCTGGGGTTCTGAGGGTCTGTAGCTCTGGGGCAGCCCTACTATGCAGACTGCCCTGTGCCAGGGACTCCAGGGCTTCCAAAATCCCAGGGCTGCCTGCTTAAGAGTCAGGCAACATAGGGAACCAGCTGGCCCAGGAGCCTCATAGCCCTGGGGATTCCAGAACCAGGGCAGGGTTGCCCCACAGCCACAGACCTGGATGCTCATCCCAGCGTTCCCAGGCTCCCAGCTCCACGGCGGGGAGTTTAGAAGCTCTGATAGCCTCCATGGTTCCAGGCTTCCCATTTCAAGGCTTTGAAAACTTTAGAGCGTCAAATCAAATAAACGTACTCAGTAAATCTGAGAGCTATTTTGCTTTTCACAAAAAAGAAATACTTCTTTAAAAGACAGTGTTGGCCCATGCCTTGCAACATACTAATTAATAATGAAAACCAACCTTTGTGAATCAGTCTTTTAATTTACCAGTGTTGGTAAATGAAATGGGGGGGGAGCGTGATCAGGGAATTTAGTGGAGAAGGTGTTCATTTGGAACTCAGTTTAGAGATCAAAGCAGAGCTATGCAGTGATATGTAAAAGCACATTAACTATACAGTTGTGGACTGGAGGTTCTGGTTCTGATTTGCTTTTTCCATCAAGACAGAGATCAAAAGGCAGAAAGATTAAGTTAATTTTCACTTTTTAAAATCACCCCTCTCCCCAGCCCCCCTGCGCCTTCCATCATGTTCTTTATCCTGTGTCCTCCTGAAGAGACTGTAACTACTGAAGGGCTGTCTTTTCCTATTTTTTGATAGTTTTCTATGAGGTACCACCTTAAATGTATAGCCAACACAGTTACAGGAGAGCCAGATAGATGCTATTCTGCCTCAAGCATCACTATCAAAATCGCAAGCGGTTGCAATCATTTTCCTATCTTAGCCACACATTTCTACTAGTGCCTTCATCTTTTGTGTTGTTTGGGCAGGGGTGCAACAAGGAAATAAAGTTCCTCTCACCGTCCTCCCACCTTGCAGGGGCCAGTCACAATCTGGCCTTGTTTGTATTGCTGATTTCGTGAAACTGAAGGAAACGTATGCCTACTTAATAAAATGCATGGGTATGTATCAGTTTCTCTAGATACAGGGCAGCTCCTAAAGTAGACTGTAGCCATATACTGGTCTTGGACACCAATGTAACTTTTACAATGTGGTCATTAACTTTAAATCTAACAACAAATCTGTTGTTTGCAGCAAACGATTACTGAAGCATCCTATCTTGATCACGAGCCAAATGTGGTTTGTTATATTACTACAGGTATTTCTGTGAGACCACGGTTGTATTAATGTAGATGGAATATACAGGCCAAAGTGTTAACATAACCCAATCACTGTCCAACATTAAACAGTGTAAAATAAGGTTTAGGGTTTGGTATAAAAAGTCCTCAGCCTTCGTACCATGGCAGGCACACTGTTAAAACCCCTTTAACCTTTTACTAGATTGTAATAGTCTCTGCCGAGGTTTGACCCTCAGCAGGGCTGTGGGGTATCCCACCGCTTCACTCTGGTCCGCTGTCAGTCCTGGTCCAGCGGCAGTCTGGGACAGCAAACACACGGTTAGGGGCTCAGGCCCCTAAGCAGGGGCTGAGCCAATAGGTCAGAAAAAGCCCCGGGCCCTCAATCAGGGCGGGGCAGCAACCACGCAGTCTGGAGCTCAGGCCCTCAAACGGGCTGAGTCAAGGTTTGTAGCAGCCCAGGCCCTAGGTCAGGGCGGGGCAGCAATCAAACAGTCAGTCAGGAACCCAGGCCCTTAAGCAGGGGCTGAGCCAAGGTTTGTAGCAAGGAAGTCCCAGCCTCTCTAGGCTAGGAGGAAGGGGGAGTCTGCCACCCACGGGTTCGGTGGCAGGGGGGACGCAGGCCCTTCCACTCCACTACGTCCCAGCCCGGGGCCCTAGCAGCGGTGGAAACTCGCTGCTGTCAGTGGGGATCCTGGCCGCAACACACTGACATCGGCTCTGGCAGTGCTGCAGCCAGACTGGGGTCGGCTGCCCCCGGGCTACTTCCAGACTCCCCCTCGTAGGGTACCTGGGCCGTACTAGTGTCCTCGGTGCTCTCCACCAGCATCGGTTCCTCCGGGTAGGTAGCGAAGGGTACACTCGGCTCCTCCTCGGGATAGCAGGAAAGGGGCAGGCTTGGCTAGTCCTCCTCAGGATACCGGGCGAGGGGTAGGCTCCGCTGGCCTGGTGAGTCAGCAGGCCGGTCGCGGCCTGCTGCTGTCTCCCAAGCGGGAGCTCGGCCACAGACGTCTGCTCTCTCCGCCGGCTTGTTCTCCACTGAGCTCTGCAGGTGGGCTTTTATACTTCCGGGTCGGCGCCGTGACCTCTGAGGGGCGGGCGCCGGACCCGGTGGCTCCGCCTACGTTGGTGTTAGGGGAGGTTCGGCCCTCAGCGGGGCTGTGGGGTATCCCACCGCCTCGCTACATAGATACAGAAAAGTAGGGAAAACTGTTAAAGTATTTGGAACATAAAATGTTCATTTTAACAACATTCCTTATTCCCTTTAGCTGGAGATTAAAAAAACAAAAACAAAAAACCATCTTCTTTGCCATGGTTTTAGCTTAGTGGTTCTCCCCCAACCTCATTCTTAGTTACAGAACGTAGTGTATGTCTATACTGCAATTAGACACGCATGACTGGCCCATGCCAGCTGATTCAGGCTACATGGCTATTTAATTGCAGTGTCAACTTTTGGGCTCGGGCTGCAGCCCAAGCTCTGGGACCCTCCTACCTCACAGGGTCCTAGAGCCTGGGCTCCAGCCCTGGCCCAAATGTCTACACTGCAATTAAATAACCCCTTAGCCCAAGCCCTGCAAGCCTGAGTCCGCTGGCACAGGCCAGCCGGGGGGGTTAATTGCAGTGTAGACATACAGTAAGACCCTGAACCAACTTCCATTCAAGCAAATGGGGGAGGTGGGAAACAACACCTCCCACTGACTTTAATGGGAGCTGGGTCATATCACTGATCATTTGAGGAATATAATGCCATTGGGCCTTCCCAAGACAAGAAAATAACTATCTTCTTTTCACTCCTTTGCACAAGCTGGTTTGATACAGGAACACAGTCATCACTGAAGATTTCTCACATGAAGGATTTTTGTTTGTTTTTTGTACAGATACATGGCCATTATCGATCCCCTGAAGCCCAGACTGTCTGCAACTGTAACGAAGGTGGTCATTGGCGGTATATGGATTTTGGCTTTCCTGCTTGCATTTCCCCAGTGCCTCTACTCCATAACCAAAGTGATGCCTGGAAGAACTCTTTGCTATGTAGCATGGCCAGGTGGTCCAAAACAGCACTTTACGTAAGCTTTTCTGCTTTTAAACTCAGGCATGGCTAGATCTAAACTGCAGGCTTATTTTAATTTTGCAGAGGGACGGCAAGAATAACTTGCAGGCCAAGAAACCAAGCCCTGTACCTATCCCATACTCACAATGTGGGTTACAGAGATTTTCAGCCATATCCTCATCTGGTGTAAATTAACATAGCGCTACAGAAGACAATGGAGCTACACTGATTTACACCACCTAAGGACCTAGCCATTAATCTGCATGAGTTTGGGATGGTGCATTACTTATGAGTGACAAATTTATATGGAAGGAGATCTTCTTTCCATTTACCTGTCAAGACCAAAGTTAAAATTCTGTGTTTGCTCTTCAATAGCAGTTCACTACACTGCCACAAAAACTAGGACTTACATTACATAAGTTTTGGAGGTATCCCCATGCACTGCAGGGTGAATGACAAAGTCTGTACTCTGATATCAATAGTTGAAGATGCCAGTTTTTCAAATATTTTGATTTAAAAAGTTGTTTATGGGTACAGTACTTTATTGTGCAATATTTGGCTACCCAGAAAACTGGTCTCGGTAACACTATTTTACAGTGTTGTAACTTCACTGATTTCAATGAGTAACTCCTGATTAATAGCAGTATGCGTTCAGAATCTGAACTATAGGTTTTAATAATGAATTCAGATCTTAAACAGTTTTCTGTCTGCTTTTAATGCAGTTTACTTAAGACTTTCATGACTGACAGTAAAAAAAAAAATACTGGGCCAAATCCCCAGCTGGTGTAAATAGGCACCATCTGAGACGCTGATCCTTTAGGTAGAGAAAATGTCTTGTTTATTTCTCAAACATTCAGAAAATTCTATCTGAATAGTGCCTCTCAAAGCATTTATCAGTTCAATTCTCTTTTATTGCAGGTATCATGTCATTGTGATTGTATTAGTGTATTGCTTTCCACTGCTTGTCATGGGTATCACTTATACCATAGTTGGAATTACCCTTTGGGGAGGAGAGATTCCAGGTGACACATCTGACAAATACCACGAGCAGCTCAAAGCTAAGAGAAAGGTACTGTTCCATTAAACCTTGCTAAGTACATTTATATTGATTTTTTTCCTGCTGAAATCACTAGCAATTATGTTGTAAAGTATTGGAAGTGTTTTATTTCAGACAGAATGGCATTTGAGACAGTTATAAAAGAACTCTCAATTAAAATCGCAATTGATTTTGACAGGGTTTTTTTTTTCCAGTGTGGTTGTTGTTCAAACAAATGATGTAAATGTTTGGATTTTAACTCTTTACTCCAATTCTAGGGGGCTCTGAGTAACATTTAGTCAGGCATACAATTGTGTCCTTGAGATGTGAAACAGAAGGACCGCCTTATTAACAGAACTAAAGTGATGATCCTGGAACTTTGGGTTCAACTTTGTCTGTTCTCTGAACAGTAGCTCTTTATTGGCCTGATCCAAAGCCAGTGGAAGTCAATGATAATCTTTCTATGACTTAATAGGTTTTCGATCTGGCGTATTTCAGTACACAGATAAGAGCTGCTTTACCTATTCATCGAATGAAGGCTATACATTAGAAATTAGCACCTTTTATAGTGAGAATCAACAAACTGATCCTTTCAATTATTTTTTCAATGTATTTCATTAGTTGTAATTACACCTCTACCTCGATATAACGCTGTCCTCGGGAGCCAAAAAATCTTACCGCGTTATAGGTGAAACTGTGTTATATCGAACTTGCTTTGATCCGCTGGAGTGCACATGCCTCCCCCCCCCCCCCCGGAGCACTGCTTTGCCGCGTTATGTCAGAATTCGTGTTATATTAGGTCGCGTTATATCGGGATAGAGGTGTATTTGTATAATCAATATTTCAGCTTATATGTTGTTAGTGAACCATTTACTTTGACAATTCTCTCAGTAGTTGTGCAATTGGTCACATGTATCAGGTTGTATTGTTTCTGCTTCTTAAATGGACGACAGAACATTCTAAGTAGGATAGTAACCGAATAAATAAGCCCTTCTGTTATTCATTTTCAGATAAAGAATTATTTGTGCTAAAATTCTTTAAAATGGATTTGAAAAGATTGGGCCCAATGATGGAACCCTAACTTGCTTTGGTGAGCACATACTCAATTAGTCTGACTGGTCATCCCAAAGTTATCCCAACATTTGTGAATAATGAACATAATCCCGTGAGTCATAACAAACTGAACAGAACACTTTGTGAAATACTCGTGAATCAGTTATTCCAACTCTCCCACCAGCTCTGCATTACAATTAAAATTCATGTAGGAGGACACCACCAAATTCTGCTTGCTACTAGTGTTACAGTGTTGTGTCTTAGACAGCCGTGACCTTGAAATACAAAAATCATGTTAATGTCAATAACTATCAGCCTTAATTAAACCCATCCATACTTGCTGGCCATCTACATATAAAACTCTGGCTTGCTACCACTCCACAATAGCGGGGGGGGAAACTCCCAAAGTCCAATGCAATATGCATTAAACCATAGGATGGATTCTTTGGTGCTTCAGTTGTTTCAAAAACATATAAAGGAACATAGAAGGAGGTTCTCCCAGACAATACAAGTGATCACACTCTTAGAATAGAGGACCTAGGAAGGGAGAGGTCAAGGCTCCCAAGGGTGTTTCTGAGCCCAGGATACATCATATAGCCCTGAGTTCCTCTTTAAATTCATGTATTGGTAGCACAGCTGTGCCTCAGGGGATAGGGTGATCATACATCCCTTTTTGGCCAGGACAGTCCCTTTTTTAAGCCCTATCCCAGGCCTCCCAACCTTTTTGATAAAACTGGGCATTTGTCCTGTTTGCTCTTGTCAGCTTGATCAATTGGCAAGAGCAAATGGGACAAATTCCCACTTTTGTCAAAAAGTGGGGTGCAGAGGAACATGCCAGGGGGCGAGAGGCAATGCCAGGCCCAACACCACTCAGGGCAGGGGGTGGGAAGGGCCCCAGGTAAGTGGCTTGGGCCAGCCCCACCTGGGGGGAGGGGGGAAGGCTCAGGCTAGCAATACTTGGTGTCCTGTTTTCCCTTTGGGAAATATAGTCACCCTACAGACGGACTAATGCAATGTCTTCTTTGTATAGTTGCAACCAGTTTCACTCACCCAAGTCCTGGATGCTTAAGGAAGTTTAGGCTACCATCTGCAAGTTGGACCCATGTCCTTAATAACTAGTAAAATCCAGTGTGGAGAACATTGGAAAGGACTTTGAACAGCTCCTTTCTGGAGGGCAAAGTGCCAGCATCTCTTAAAGAAGCAATTGTTAGGCCCTGCTCAAGCAACCATCTTTTAACAGAGTCTCTTACCAGTTATTGCCTTAACTCTATTCTTGTGGGTGGGAGCGGGGGGGGGGGGGGGGGGGAAGGTGTGGTAATTTTAAACTAAGTGAAAACTGACATGCAATTATCAAGGAAATCTGGAAAATGTACTTAATTATATTTTCCCCCATGAAGCTAAATGCTTTAGATTCATTTCAAGGAATATAAAAAGCATTTCCATAGTGCTCTATTTAGATCTTTAACAGGGTCCTTATCTCCCATAGGAGCGGGAATGAATCTGCCATTCATAATATCACCCATCCAAAAACAGGTTTCCTATGTTTACAAAATGAACTTTATTACAAAACCCTAGCAGTGGAAACTCTTTAGTGGGCAATTATTGGGCTTATTACCTATACCTCCTCATTAGGTCAGAAAAAGAAACCATGAATGGTGCCAAGGGTTTGACAGTGAAGATAAACTGAGAAATGACTGTGTGTAACGAATGCAGTTTGCAAAAGGGAGTTTGGAAGTAAACATTCAGGAAACAAGCTCCTGAACTAGGGGAGCCAAGCCTTCCCCCTTTATCAAAGAAATTCAGCACATTTGATAGTAGTGGCTAAATGAAATGAACAATTTATGTTGAACGCTAGAAGGCTTTGAAGAGAGTAGCTGGCATTTACTTTGTGTTGCTAATAGTCCAACTAAATCCGTTCAATCCTTTAAAACAATGGCCATTTAGGACTTTAAATGTACACAAGAGACAAGAAATGCCTCATTAATTAAAGGCTTTTCAACATGATGGCAAGCCCCTGTTTTCATTATACCTCTCCATATTATCTCTCTGCCTACAATGGGCATGTACTGGAATTCATGCTTTGGAAATGTACAATCAGAGGATTAATAGTGCATGGGACGTAAAGTAACTGCATCAGCAGTGTTATTAGTGGAGCCCTTAGACAGCTCTTCAGTTACACTGTTGAGGTCTCAAGTAAGATTTGTGAGGCCACTGGTATTTGGAAAGATGAATTTGTAATTGTCACTCAAAAAGTCAAAGTAATAGATCAGGCTGCAAATTAGGTTCTTATTTGTTCTTCCTGCAAAACTCAATAAAAAAAAGCTACAGCTCTGCCTTTATTCAAATGAAGAGAAACTTGGCTAGTTACCTAAACACATGGAGGGCCTGCGCTGATTGCATTTTATTATGAAGGGTAAATATACAACAGCACTAGGGGAGTTTGACATTATGCAGTGAGGTACAGATTATTGGGAATGGAAAAGCATATAAAATGCTAACAGTTAATGAACAGCTTTGTTCATAAAGAAGTCATTAGAAGTTTGCAAAGAAAGTTGTTAACACCTAAACAACATATCAAGTTATCAACAGCTTTGAAGACATTCCCAATTTCTGTCTATATGCATCACTGCAACACACCCACATTCTTCTCAAAGTAACTTCCAAATTATGTGGAATTCAAGGAAGATCACCTTACATCTAAAGATGAGTAAAACCATTCCTGGTATTTTGGAGGCCCCCAGCTTTGCAGCATTTCAAAAGTTCAGGACAATATGGGTGAATTTTAGAGACTATCAGTTTCCAAGAGAGACAGAAGAGGATCCACCACCCACATGATGCTCCAGATTAACCTGTAGACCAGTGGTCTTGCCCCCCCCCATGCCCCCCAGCTGCAGCAGCACCTGCCCCAGTATATGCTCAAAACTTGAACTAAGCCCTGCCCTGATATTAGGAACTGATTTTTGTCTTGGATTCCCCCCCACTCTCCATTTGTGAATCTCTCAGCTTCCTGTTTCAGCCAGGGCTAGGAGGAAAGGACAGAAATATCCCAACAGAAGCTATTGTTGCATTATTTCTGGTCAAGCCAAGACCAGAAATTAATGGAAATGGGGTGAGAGATTTTTTTGCTAACATATACAGGTCTGCAGGATACCGCTACATATACATTTGAACTTTTGGATGCTTCCCGAATCTAATTCAGTGGCCAACCTCTTTGAGGTTTACCCAACACCAATCTGAACTTTAGAACAAGAACAAGACTGAGGCTTGGGAGATATTTTTCCTTCTTATTAAAATCTTTGCCATGAGAATTGACTCATATTTCTCAGCTGTACTTTCATTCTATAATCATTTTCATGAGGAAACAATTTCTATGCCCAATTGTCTGTAGATGAGAAACTTTGAATAAGTGTATAAATATGGGGAACTATTAAGTGTTAGTGTCAAAATCACCCTAGCATTAAAATGCACATTCATCCCTAGCTTTTCAACCACTACAGTGTTCTTTATTTTATTTGTTCATCAATTCCAATTCCCCTTCTAACTTTACAGAGACTGTAAAAAGGGAATAGCCAACATATACTGTAAAGGTCAAAGTAATAGCTTGCTTCTATCTATTCTGTGAGAGATGATCATAATACAATTCTGGCACAACATTTTTGTGACAAAGATTGTTTTGATAAGATGAAGTAAGAGTCTTGGGCCAATGATTAGACCAAGAATAGGAAATTCTATTCTTCAACCCTCTGCATTTTTCATCTTTTCTCTAACTTTATCTTTACCTATTAATTTTATGCTAACAATACTCCACTGTGTGTGTGTTTTTTGACAATTTTCATGACTCCAACACTTGACTCTGTCCACATTCTGTCTTCTCTTGACGCTGTCAACATGCAGCCTCAACTCAACTTCCTTCTTCATTGCAGTATAAATAAAAGCCAGACATGGCCTGTGCCCAAAATGTTTAAGTGTTTGTGGTCCTATGAACCTGGAAGTACATATAACGTTTCCCACTGTGTCATAGTATCCCAGGAAATAAATTGGTAAGCACGCAGGCGCAGTAGCGTCCATTATGTGAACAAATTTGGAAAGCTAGATATTGAAATAGTGGTTAAAAGAGGAAAGATGCCATAAGCACTAAGATGAGCCCTCTCTATTTGATGGATTAACATACTATGCGTGAGATAAGGAAGCCCAGAATACAAGAATATAGATATCTAAGACAAAAAGATACTCCAAATAGTTTGTTGATTGTTTGGATTTAATAAAGTCAAGATTCTGATCTTTGATGTGAATTTGAGAAGCCACACACTGTGGGAAGCCAAATATAAAAAGAAGACAGAATTACTTGTTTCTGAGGCAGGGTTAGAATACTGAGGTGAAAATTGGAAAACTCACCCAGAATAAAAGAGTGACAAGTTATGGTAGGTAAACAAGACATTTTAAATATTTTTTTTCAAGTGACTCTCTAGAGGCTCAACACAACCTTAGATTAAGACATCCCTAAGCAAACACTTTACAGTAGTGTGCTCAAAACAATATTGAGTATAAATTTTAAAAATGTCAATAAAGCACACTAAGAAATAGCCACTTCTCCACTCTCCAAATGTTACCAGACAGAATTCTGCTAGACTCACCTTACATATAGAATTAAGCCCTCTTTCCATCACAACTAGAATATTAAGATTGTGATCCTTAACAAATTCATGAATGAGAAGCTATTTATGAATATAGCTCAACAAATGAATCCTCAGGAAATATTCTTGGGTTTTCTCTGACGTTCCACACAACCCATACAGGAAGAGCAGGTTGTCCAAGTTATCAGCACACACAGACTAAAGACACGATGCCACGTCCAGACACCGTGTCAAGGTCACAGGCTTGTGTATACAGCATTATACGATGCTATTGTATAGCACTGCAGAGAATCCATTGGTAATACACATTCACTCTATCCTGTATGAAATACACAAAATACTAAAGAGAAGTGGGGTGCTACTGTCTGACATTAGACAGTAGTCTAACAAGAGTTTTCACATGCTTAAATTCTTATACTTTTTACTTCAGTGTTAGAATTCTCATCACTGGCAACCTTTAAATAACTTTTTTTTTTCATGCTCACAATTTTTGATCAGAGGAGGACCCTTTCCCTTCATTAAGCTACTGTTTCTGTTTTCAGAATAATTTACATACTATTTAAACTAGGTGGCAGGCATTCTTAGTATTTTTTTTCCTCTGAAAGCTTTAGATCCTGCCTCCAGTTAAGAGCCATTCCATATGCCATTCAAGTTTGTCTAAGTAGACTGGGGACAGAAATTATTTTCTTCTTGGAAGTACATTAAATTATGTGTTTCCAGCACATCATTACAAAGTTTCGTGGCCAAGTGACTGTCACCTGCCTTGATCTGTGCTATTCCTGTTTTATCTGCTACTACCATACCCAGAATTTATTTCTGGAACTGCCAACCTCAAAAGTTGTATGCAGTGTTGTTGTAGCCATGTTGGTCCCAGAATATTAGAGACAGAAGGTGGGTGAGCTTATACCTTTCATCGAACCAACTCATAGACTCATAGACTTTAAGGTCAGAAGGGACCATTATGATCATCTAGTCTGACCTCCCGCATGATGCAGGCCACAAAAGCTGACCCACCCACTCCTGGAATAATTCTCTCCCTTGACTCAGCTGTTGAAGTCCCCAAATCATGATTTAAAGACTTCAAGTCGCAGAGAATCCTCCAGCAAGCGACCCCTGCCCCATGCTGCGGAGGAAGGTGAAAAACCTCCAGGGCCTCTGCCAATCTACCCTGGAGGAAAATTCCTTCCCGACCCCAAATATGGCGATCAGCTGAACCCCGAGCATGCGGGCAAGATTCTCCAGCCAGACCCCCCGGAAAAAGTTCTCTGTAGTAACTTTTAATATCCCATCATTGACCATTGTTACTAATTACCAGAGATGGCACGTTATTGACCTATTGACTAAAATCACATTATCCCATCAAACCATCCCCTCCATAAACTTATCAAGTTGGTGAGCGAGACAAGCTTCAAAGCCATACACATGCCATGATCTTGTGCATTTGCCACTATCTCTTTAAACTTAAAGTAAGATACTGCTTGGAAAGCAATGCTTCAAGTCAAATCACTTTTGGTGCTTTGTCCTCCTATGCTGCATCTCAGACAGATGTCATTGACACAAGCCCTTTTTTATTCCAAAAAGGACATTAAAAATGTTTTCTCTAAATAAAAGCTTCTTTATCTGTAAGGTAACACCTAATCTTTCCATGAAAAGATAATCTTCCCATCTGTAGAAAAGATGATAAATAGATGTGCCTGCTATTAAAATGTGTCAGGGAAAGATAATAGTATTCATTATGTGAACAGCTTCCTATAGAGTGTGAAAAGGAAAAAGTCAAAGGGTTAAAGCTGCAATTAATGAGACAATATTATTATCCCTATCAAGATTTGCCAGACTTATTCTCAAACCTTCTCACCATCTAAGTCAAATAAAGCAATGGTATTACATCATAGATGTGCAACATGCTGGAAAGCAGGGTCAGTGACTATATATTAAAACTTGTTAAGAATAGAGTTGGTAAGAACAGAAGACATAGCTACAAGACAAGAAACTACAAAATGGACATAGCATAAAGTGGACAATAGAATTTGTTCAGATGTGTTGACAGAAAGCATATCTCAAAACCTGAGGCTGTTATGGCAGTTCACGCTGCCACCTATTACATCCATCAAAATTAATTATGGGATTAATTAGGCCATTAAACTTCAATGCCTCATTCACTAAATGTGAACAAGTGGGACAGGTGGCTTGGGTAATGAAGCTAGATGAATGAACTTTGGACTTAATGAAAATTAATTTCAGACTTATGGTAAGTGAAATTAGTATCAAGGATGGATGAGCACAGAAGCCATGGAGTAAGTAAACAAATTCAGTTCTCTTGAACTGTCCTTTTAAAGCATTGTCTACACTAGAGAGGCATAGGTAATTAAATTGGTGGGATAGCACCACGGTAGGTGGCAATGATGTAACATATTCACAGTAACCAAGCTATTTCAAGTGAAGATTGGTTGCAGTTTTGCCCTGTATCTGTATGTCACTGCAGTGGCACTGCGAACTGGGTATTCCTTCCAGGAGCAATTTAGTAAGTATACTCTTTTCATCCAAGGATGAATTTCAGCCTTTTTTGGATTAAAGCAATTTTATAATCCATGGCTAAAATAATTTACACCTCACTAACTGCAGTAGATTATCTATAAAAGAGCCAAACCTACTGTAAATTTTCTTCTATTGGATCCATAATTAATAATTACAAACATTTTGTCAATTTCTGATCTAACATTAGAAAATGTTACTTGGAATGAACACATGAAGTTTAAGTAGAAAAACGTTTTAGATTATTGTAGGCCTGTAAAAATTATACTGTTCAGTGCAACATCCATAAATCCTTTATAGTGATTAGACGAGTAATGAAAGTGCTTCTACAAATGTCCTGAATCCATAAGTGTCAAATGGATGCGAGTCTGGAAAAGCAGCTGCTTTTACAGCCCCTCCCAGGAGCACATGGGAAATTATTAACCCCTTATTTTTCAGACCCAGGTGAATGCTTCTGAATCCTGTCACAAATCTCTTGTTTCCCATGCTTTCATGTAAGTCTGTTCTACTCTATCAAAATTGAAAAAAAAAAATCTTTACAATAGAAAGTATCTCATCTGTGTTTCCATTATTCAGTCCAGACTTACAAACACCCCATTAATTTCCATGGTATTTCTCATGCAGGTTAGGATGCTCACATGAATAAAAGTTTGCAGGACAGGGACTTTTGAAGAGCGTACTCCCTGCTGGCTTGCCTCGTCGTGGCATAGCAGGCTCTCCGCATTTGGCTCTCCCTGCCAACAAACACTTTGAAAGAGAAGACGACGATTAGTGCAGGGCCAAAGTGTTCCTGGCTTGTGGATAAGGGGGAAGAAATAGATGTGATATACCTGGATTTTAGTAAGGCTTTTAACACAGTCCCACATGACATTCTCATAAGCAAACCAGAGAAATGTAGTCTAAATGAAATTACTGTAAGGTGGATGCATAACTAAGTGAAAGACCGTACTCAAAGATTGTTGTAAATGTTTCACTGTCAAACTGGGAGGGCATGTCTAGTGGGGTCCCACAGGGGTCAGTGCTGGGTCCAGTACTATTCAATATCTTCATTAGTGACTTGGATTATGGAACGGAGAGTATGTTTATAAAATTTGCAGGTGACACCAAGCTTTGGAGGACAGGATTAGAATTCAAAATAACCTCTACAAACTGGAGAATTGGTCTGAATTCTACAAGATGAAATTCAAAGATAAGTGAAAGTATTTCACTTATGAAGGAAAAAGTCAAATATACAACTACAAAATGGGGAATAACTGGCTAGGTGGGAGTACTGCTGGAAAGCTGTTGGGGTTTATAGCGGATCACAAATTGAATTTGAGTCAATATGATGCCATTGTGGAAAAGCCTAATGGTCTGGCATGTATTAATGACAGAGTTATATGTAAGACCAGGTTGGTAATTGTCCTGTTCTGCTCAGCACTGGTGAGGCCTCAGCTGGAGAACTGTATATGATTTTAGGCTCCAAACTTTAGGACAGATGTGGACACATTGGAGAGAGAGAACAAAAATTATAAAAGTTTAGAAAACTTGGCATAAGGAAAGGTTAAACAAATAGGCTTGTTTAATCTTGAGCAAAGAAGACTGAGGGGGGACCTCATCAGTCATCAAATATTGTAACAGCTGTTATAAAGAGGATGGTGATCAATTGTTTTCCATGTCCATCGAAAAGAGCAGAAGTAATGGGCTTCATCAGTAGAAAGGGAAATTTAAGTTAGAAACTTTTTCCTAATATATAAACTATAAGGGTATTTAAGTTCTGGAATAGGCTTCCAAGCGGGGGTTGTGAAATCCCCATCATTGCAGGATTTTTAAGAATGGGTTAGACAAATACCTGTCAGGGATGGTCTAAGCTTACTTAGTCCTGCCTCAGCACAGAAGGTTGGACTTGATGACTTCTTGAGGTCCCTTCCAGCCCTGCGTTTCTATAATTCTGTGACTCAGCCTTCCAGCTAGGTCACTTATAATCACTCCCCCAGGTAACAGAGTTCACCAGCCTCACACCAAGTCCAATTCCAAACTTACTAGTCCTTTTGCCCCTGGTGTCTTCACACCACCTTTCTGAGTGGGCCTGTAGGAGAACCCAGGCCCTCCCTTTCCACTGGGTTCCAGCCCAGGGAATCTATAATAAGCAAGCAATGTCATCTACTCAGACCCATCCTGCTTCTTCGTTGGGCTTCTTCCTACCTTAGCCAGTCTATAGGCTTTTCACACAGCCCCATCCTAGGCCCACTGTATACTTGTATTCTCCTCATGCTCCACAGCCTCTCAGGGTTTACCCTACTTTCAGGGCAGGGGCTCCCAATGGCTTCTCTGTTTGCCTCCTGGCCTCTTGCCAGAGATCTTTAGTCAGGAGAGGATCCCAAGGCTAACTCTTCCCCTGGGCTTCCTTTTCAACCCTGCAGGACTGCCAAGAGAGGGACTGCAGAGTTCTTTCCCTCCCCTGCACTCTCTCTCCCCACAGCTCCCACTTGACTTCACCCCTTTCTACTCTGGGCTTCTTTTCTTTATAACAACCAGCTGGGACTCATCTTTCGTTGGGCAGAGCCCACCCTCCAGGTACAACCTAGTGGCCTCATTGAATGTTCCAGCTCCAATTAACTATTTCAGTGCCAGTGTGTGGTATACACCGCAGCCCAGGGAACTTTGTTTTATTTTTATTTATGTTCATCACAAGCTTTTTTAATGGCTGAGGGACAAACTACCATGAGCACAATTCCCAGATAGTGAAGATATGATAAAAAACAGATATCCTGTTATTTTTGCCCAACAACTGGCTCCCTTCGGCATTAAAAAACATGAGAACTGTAAACACAAATACAGTATCAAGATATACAACTCTATTCAGGTGTTCTTGAATTCCATTAATTTGAACTTTATTGAGGTTCCATGAATAACCTTACTATTCATAACGATAACATGGCCCCAAGCCTACAATGACATGAGGCAGTATGGTTCCTACTCTGAGATAATCCTTTAAAGTGTTTCAAATAAGTTATTAAATCCTTTCCATCATATTGTATTTTAAGTTTAAATGGATCTAATACCCACTGTAAAAGCAGTTCATTGTTATGCGTCATAGTTTTGGTTTTACTGTTTTGCTCTTTGTGCACTCAGTAATTTCCCAGGAAAAAACATAAAACGTGAGAATTTGTTAAAAGAAACCAAAATTAATATACCCATACCAAAATGTTTTAGGATGATTGTACAGGCTTAGATTTTTCAAAGGATGAAATTAATCCTCTCGTTTTCACAGTCGATCAGACATCATTTGCTTTCTCCCAATATATCTGTCCCTTGCACCTGATAGACCTTTTTGGTCATTAATTTTAGAATTTATCCATAATTATTGCCTTCCTGCAGCAGAAATAAATGAAGTCACACTTGGTTGATTCTTTCTATATCAGTGTGAATTTTCGGCTTCTAAAATGTACCACTTGACACTTCTGGAAACCTGGAGCCTGCTGTTTATCCACAGAACAGGTACAGCACAGCAAGAAGCAGTACACGCTTCCCCACATAGCCCTCCATGTTTTCCTAAGCAGAAAGGACCACCATGAGTAAGAGGGGAGCTACGTACTCCTGTGCTGCAGAAGGTTTGAGCAAGCTCGCAGGATGTGACTGTCACCTTTAGCCTGTGCAGTATTGTTGTAGCCATATTGGCCTCAGGATATTAGAGAGACAAGGTGGGTGAGATCATATCTTTCATTGGACCAATTTCTGTTGGTGAGAGAGAGACACATGCTTTCAAGCCGCACAGAACTCTGCTTCAGGTTTTCTTCAGGGCCTTTAGCCTATCTACTGAGACTGCTAAATTAGCAGTAGTACCGGTATGGCAGCACCTAGGATACCTTGTCATGGACCAGTATCCCATCACGCTAGATGCTGTAAAAACACAGAACAAAATGATAGTCCCTGCTCCAAAGCACTTACAGTCCAAGACGAGGGACAACACAGATGGGGGAGTACAAGGAAACAATGAAACAAAACTGGTCAGCATGACAGGTAGGGGTCCCAGCACAGCAGCAGCCTAACCACTGTCAAGTTTTTTGTACACATCATGGCACTGGAGAGTTTTAAGGAGGATAATGAATTAATTTTGCAGATGTTTAGGTGGCGCTTCTCCCAAGCGTGAGGGGCAGCATGGGAGAAAAAACATGGAAGTGCTTGTTTGATTTACAAGTGAGCAATGGCGATGGTCTTATTGGCGACAGGAGTCACACTCTTGATACTGAATCAGAGATGACAAGTCAAGTGGTGATAGGTCCTGAAGGGCCTTGTAAGTGAAGACAAGTAGCCTATGTTTGATGCAATAGAGAAGAGGGAGCAATGACATGGTCAAAACAATGGGCTAAGAAAATTATCTTTGCAAGCAGCATTCTGAATGGATACAAGCAGGGCAAGACTACATATGACATGGCCAGAGAAAAGGATGTTGCAGTATCTGAGAATTTGGACAAGAGTTTAGCTGTTTGGATGGATAGGAAAGGTCATATCGTAGATGTTAATACAGAAAGAATCTGTAAGACTTTAACATAGCCTGGATGTGGGACCTTGGAGAGAGAGTCCAAGTTATAAGATGATACCCAAATTATGGGCCCAGGTGACAAGTAGAATGGTGGTGTTGTCCACAAAGACTAAGAAAGGAGGTAGTGGTACGGGCTTGGGAGGATGGGGGATTCAGAGCCGTGTTTTAGCCATGTTGAGTGTGAACTGATAGCTAGACATCTACAAGGAGATGCCTGACACAGGCAGGTTTCAATTAGACAAGAGTTCTAACTCAAGCCTGAGGATGTCCACTGGGAAATAGACTGAGATCATTAGCTCATTTCATATAGAACACCAAACAGCCACCAGGTGGCAACAACTTTTGGTCAGTACCTGAAGTCAGACTCTCTAACAAAGACATTGAATTAAGCGTTATAGAATCACTTTAATCTCAGATTTTTAAGCACGTATTAGACAAAGCCAGAATAATTGATCCCTTCTCGACATGTGAATCCTAAATCAATTGTGTTTAGTCACATAGGCCTCAATTCAGTAAAGCACCTTAACTTTAAGCACAGGCTTAAGTGATTGCTCTATAAGAATAGGACTTTAGCATGTGCTTAAGTGTTTTGCTGAATTGAGTCAGACATTTCTTAACAATAGAGTCAAAATTCTTACACAAAAACCAATGATACCTACTCGTCAATATTTGGGTATTTATTACACTAAGAAATAAACTGAAAAGTGTAGCACAAAACTGGCCCAAGTCTGTGATTGATAAGCCATGTGTGAAAATGGAACTGCTCATTGAAATGAAGTGAAACTCAGTATGGGCTAGATCAGGGGTCTCAAACACGCGGCCAACGTGCCATATGCGGCCCGCGGAGTTATTTACTGCAGCCCGCCAAGCTCCCTGCACCCCCCCGGAGTTATTTCCTGCGGCCACCAACCTCCCTTCACCCACCGCCCCCCAGTGTGCCGCATCCCCTCTCCTCTGCCTATCTCCAGGCGCTTCCTGCCACCAAACAGCTGTTTGGCAGCGCTTAGCGCTTTCCAGGAGGGAGGGGGGAGGAGCGGGAAGCCGCGTGCTCAGGGGAGGAGGCGGAGAAGAGGCATGGCAGGGGCAGGGATTTGGGGAAGGGTTTCATGGAAGGGGTGGAGTGGGGGCGGGGGCAGGAGTGGGGGGGTTGTACCTTTATATGAAAAGGTGTTAGTGATGCAGCCCTCAGGCCAATGTATTAGTCCTCATATGGCCCTCGTGGTGATTTGAGTTTGAGATCCCTGGGCTAGATTATGCTCATACATGGCCCTGCACAGGTGGGGCGAGATTACAAGCAGACTTTCTCCTTTGTGCACCTCACAGAAGCCAGGCACAATTCCAGTCCTTGCATAAGCCTTGTCTGATCCCTCAACTGAGTTTGTTGCACTTTCTGCACCCATCCAAGATGCTGTTGTATTTGCTTTCTGGGACAAATCCAATACCCACTGAAATCAAAGAAAGGACTCTCACTGACTTCAATAGGCTTTGGATCAGGCCCTCATAGAGCTAGATCCTACCACCCTTCTTCAAGTTGATTTGTACCATACTCCACTGCCATATGGGAGTAAGGCACTAATCAGTCTAACTAAAATTGGCAAGTTGGCAAAATCTGGCCATTAGTGGGCAAGGACTTGGGGACTCTTGCAACAGTGTGATGCGGTACTCTAATTACCACTAGGATAGTGACACCTCCTGGCTGTTCTGGGGATTAGCTTCACGAGGTTAACACCCCTTCCCGCAGTTGCACGCCATCTCTCTGCCTCTCTCTCTGGGTCTGCAGCCCTTCTCTTGCTTCACAAGCTGCTGCTGCCTGTTTGTGACTCTCAGGTCCAGCCAGGTTTTCCCTTCTGGGGGTAATGTCAAAGTCTCTTCTAGCCAGGCATCTCAGGCAGCCTTCCCAGTCCCAGGCCCACCATCTACTCTGGATTTCAATTCAGGGACCCTCTATTCAGCAGCCATGGTCTGTTCCTTCCTGAACCTTGCTGCCTTTCCCTGAGCATCTTCCGTACCTCCCAACTCTTGGCACTTCTCTGGGTTTCCCAGCCCAAACTCCCTCCTCCCCACCAGGGAGTAACCATTGGTTACCTGCCTCTGTAGCCCTACACCTTCCTTGTCCCAGAGAGTGACAAACTTTCCCAGCAGCCCTTCCCCCCTCCTTCCAAATTCCTGCCTTTATAACCCCAGCCCAGCGTGGTCTTCTTCAGCTGAGCTCTCTCATCCCGTCAGGGGATTACCTAACCACCAGAGTCCCCCCCACCTGTGGTCCATAGGGTTAACTAGCCCCATTCTCACTCCACATTAACCCTTTCCAGGCAAGTGTGGGGTGAACACCCCATCACAGCCAGCAGTGACACTAGAAACTCCTTTGGCAAAGGGAAACACCGGGTGCTGAAAGGACTATTATGCTATTGCCACACTAGCCAGCAAAGCTGGGCAGGCACAATTGAAACACATGATGTATCCTGTTAAAGGTTGTGGCAATGGTCATTCCCAAAGTGTCCTCAGAGGTGCTGTTCCACACTTTGGGTGCAAATCTATTATACCTAACAAATTGATACTATTGTACAGTCCCTTACTGAATAAGAATAAGAATAAGAAGACGAGCACTTCAATACAATAAGTAAAACTCCGACATCATTGACATTAATTTGCTTCTAACTCAATTTAAATGCAATACCGAACACATGCTTTATGGGAGTGTTTTTGTTTTGTTTTTGTCTCTGCAGTAATAAACCCCTTTGCTTCAACCTTCTGAAGAAAAAATGTTACTACCTTTGCAAATGCACAATTATGGTGGAAATAAAAGAATAGGTCTAACTGCTTTGCAAGCTGCTTCAAGCCATGTATTTTGAAAAACCGCTGCTAGAGGCAAGTGCTGCCTTTATCTTCAGGCAACACAGTTTTGTTCACATCAGAAGGATAGGGGGGGAAAGTAGCTCTTTTATTAAATATTTAGCACTTTTTTTCCATGACATTTTCATATAATAAATGATAAAGAAACACAGTAATTATCTTAAGTGGTTTGTTATTGTATAACTTTACCAGGAAAAGGGCTTACTTCTAAAAGCAAGCACTTAATTCAATTTAGTGAATAAATGAAGAAGACCTTTATGGCCACTCCCCAGCCATAGTGCCTGCAGGTCTCCAGGGGTACCAAGCTATACAGGCTACTTTTAATTCTAAGGGAGTACTTCCCATTGTTAGAGGTCGCATGATGAGATTCCCATTTCTAGAGCTAAAATGTGCTTACTGCTTATCTGCATGCCCTAGATTGATTGAGTTACCTATCTCTTCACATTTATTTCCATTTGTGCCAATCAGTGTTCTCTAGAGGTGTCAGGGTTCCCTCCCGACTCTGAACTCTGGGGTACAGATGTGGGGACCCGCATGAAAGACCCCCTGAGCTTATTTCTACCAGCTTAAGTTAAAAACTTCCCCAAGGCACAAATCCTTCCTTGTCCTTGGATGAGTACTGCTGCCACCACCAACTGAGTTAGACAAAGATTCAGGAAAAGAACCACTTGGAGTTCCTGTTTCCCCAAAATATGCCAAGTCCCTTCACCCCCTTTCCTGGGAAGGCTTGAGAGTGACCAAGGTGAGCACAGACCAGACCCTTGGGTTTTTAGGACACTAAAAACCCAATCAGATTCTTAAAAAACAGAACTTTATTATAAAGAAAAAGTAAAAGAAGCACCTCTATAAAATCAGGATGGAAGGCAATTTACAGGGTAATCAGATTCAAAACACAGAGGATTTCTCCTCTAGGCAAAACTTTAAAGTTACAAAAACAGGGATGAACCTCCCTCTTAGCACAGGGAAAATTCACAAGCTAAAACAAAAGATAATCTAATGCATTTCCTTGCTATTACTTACTAGTTCTGTAATACTAGATGCTTAGTTCAGATATGGCTTAGGGAGATGTATTTTCCCTGCCCTGGTTCCTCGCTGACCCGGAGAGAACACAAAGGAACACAAAACAAAAACCTTCCCCCACAGATTTGAAAGTATCTTCTCCCCTTATTGGTCCTTTTGGTCAGGTGCCAACCAGGTTATTTGAGCTTCTTAACCCTTTACAGGTAAAGGAGGGATTAACCCTTTACAGGGTAAGGAGGAATTTTATGCTACCCTTAGCTGTATGTTTATGACAAGAGGTGAAGTTCCTGCCTGTGCCAAGGGCCAGCCCAAGGCTCATGCACCATTTTTAAGTCCCACTGAAGTCCGATCCTGAGAGCTTAAGTGGAGAACAGGCCCCGTGGTGGCCCATTGCACAGGAATGAATTTCAACCTAGGTAGAGTACAACATTTAGAATCACAACAACAAACCAAAAATGTAAAAAAAAGAAAAGAAAAGAAGTGTGATCAAGGTCATTTTAACAGTGTAGACCAAAATTATGGCTTTTATAGCTGTGGAACATTGCAGGAAGTATAGCACCTCATGCGCCCTCGTGATGGCAGGCAGGGGTATTATGAGCCTACAGTGGGCACTGTGGGAGTTGACTGAAGAGTGAATAAGCTGTTCTCCCCCTCTTGCTGTGCTTTTTTGCCAGGGCTTGGTAATGGGATTGCAGGTCATGTAGACACACCCGAGCTAGCTTTAATCTAGCTGGCTCAGGTACTGAAGTAGTGAAGCTGTGGCAGCACAGAATTACGTGTGGCCTGTACAAGCCTCTCCGGTGGCTAGTCCAGGGGTGGCCAACCTATGGCTCCGGAACCACATGCAGATCTTCAGAAGTTAATATGCGGCTCCTTGTATAGGCACCGACTCCGGGCCTGGAGCTACAGGCGTCAACTTTCCAATGTGCCGGGGGGTGCTCACTGCTCAACCCCTGGCTCTGCCACAGGCCCTGCCCTCACTCCACCCCTTCCCACTCCCTCCCCTGAGCCTGCCATGTCCTCGCTCCTACCCCTACCCCTCCCAGAGCCTCCTGCATGCCATGAAACAGCTGATTGGGAAGTGCAGGGAGGGAGTGGGAGGCGCTGACCGGTGGGGCTGCTGGTGGGTGTGAGGCGCTGGAAGCAGGGGGCGGGGAGCTGATGGGGGGCTGCTGACGTATTACTGTGGCTCTTTGGCAATGTAAATTGGTAAATTCTGTCTCCTTCTCAGGCTCAGGTTGGCCACCCTTGGGCTAGCCTGTGCTGAAGCCCATGCTGTCACGGCTTCATTGCCCTAGATTAAATCTAGCTTGGGTATGTCTAAAAGAGCTGTGATCACAGCCTGTGATTGCAGTGTAGACATACCCTTAGACATGATCCTTGTGACCTGATTAGCACTATCAGCAATGATAGAGTTCACCTTCTAGTTCTCCTCTGTCCTACTAGCAAAATTATGGATGATTCCTACATGGGTGCACTGGGAAAAAATTGACTTGTTGTGCCTTCTCCCCTCCCCTACCCCCCCAGCACACAACTCTGCTGAGCCATTCAAAACTTGGCATTTAGGTATGATTAGATAAACGCTATAAGGTCTTCTCCCCCTATTTTCTCTGGTAACTCATAAAAATGGAGGATGTTCCCTCCTCTTTGAGCTCCTTGATCTTCTAAATCTGAGCAATTTTGTTGAATTAAGTCCATCTTCCAGGTCACAAACCCTGCACTCTCCTCCAAAATTGCTACACTGAAAGCCTCTGCATTTCTTCCACTGCTCTAATGATTTCTGATTTAATTTCAGCCAAGGAGTGAAATACTATTCAAGTGTAACTTTTTTTCCTCAGGAACAGTAACCTTTTGCCATCTGTGAAATAGCAAGTATAAATTCTGTGAACTGGGTAAACGTGATTTCCTCTTCGGTGATGTAGAAGAATGTTTTGGCCTCTTGCTTCCAGTTAACTTATCTGTTGAACTTTCTATTTCAAGTATTTGAAGGAGGACATAATGATCCAAGGCCAAATCCTACATTCACTTTCACACAATGCACCCTCATTGACTTAGAGAGACTCATCTGGCCCATAATGAAGGGTTAAATATGAAGTTTAGTGGTAGAAAGATTACTATTTAATTTTTAATTTAAAAGGTAGCCAAGTCTAATGGATCTAAATCAAGAAGCAGCCACCTTAGTTGAGCATCACACAGTTCCCACTTAAGTCATTTAAAAACAGGAAAAGCTCTGAATACTCTACAATCCTGCATTGGCAGGGGATGGACTAGATTTCCTAATAGACATTTCACATCTCTAGTTTCTGATTCCTTCTGCTTTTTTCTTACTCATTGCCACTCCAGGAGGCCCATTTGGAGTTCCCCCTCTTTATATTGTGGATTAATCCAAGTTTGTGACATTTAAGCAAAATCCAACAGCAAATTTTCAAGACTGGAGGAAATTCTATGTGCATTTTCTATTTGATAGAACTTCATAAAGAGTCAGACTGGATAATTTTCTTTTGGCAAAACTCAGAGATATTACTAGCTTTAATAAAAGTCCAGAGGACCAGACAACATCAGTGAAGTGCAGTATAACAATGCCAGGGAGCCAAATCTGTTTCTAAAAATGTCAGAATGGCTTTTATTTTGTAAAAAAGAACACAATTTGTAAGAGATTATTGCAAATTTATGAAGCTAAGAAACAGAAGTGTTGCATAGCTGATGGTGAAACCAGTCTACATGAAGATCCTATCTTTTTTAACTTTCCTATTTAAATAACAAAAAAATTGATCACGAACTTTTATTTTTGGGTTATTCAAATGGAATGTAGAGGTAGATATTTAAAAAACTGGCAGAAAGTGGCTTATAAATCAGAAGAACAAAACAATTTATGAAGTGCCGAAATTGGCACCTGTCTTATCTGATTGAAAGACTATCTATGCTTTCAAACCTTGTGATTCTTTACTGTTCCCATCCTGCGTACATTACTATTATCATGAAAGCATTGTTGATATAGACTAAAAAGTTAACTAAATCACTAAGTTTGTGAAAATTATGTGAAAAGTCTCAGTGTTTATAGGAATATAGGCGCACACTACCTCTGAGTGAATTATACATTTTAAACTGAGTTTGGATTCTGACATGACTGATTAGCCCAAACTATGTGACCAAAAGAATGAGCTCATGAGACAGAGGGATTGTTTGTGTTAAACTTGTAGTGGTCCTGGAAATACCAGTGTTATTTAAGGTTTGGGCTGAGCCATAGAAATACAGAAAACATGGTATATTAGGTACTAGGGTTGGTAAAATAATTAGGTACATAAGTTTGTTTTGAAAAGAAATGCTCAGTCCAGTAGCTGGGTAAAAATAGGCTATGTGTGATAAGGTAAAAAACCTTGAAGAAAGCAGAATGCAGCCCTAAACTGCTTCCGCTAACTTTAGTGTAGGTCCAATAACCAGCAATGCTATCACTTGTTTGTTACAGTGTATAAAAAGAAAAGTTTTCTAGGGGTTTTTCAGCAGAGCTTTTCCTTACCCCTCTGGAGTACACCATGATATGATGGTGTCACCTAGGCCTGAACCTGTTGTAGTTATTTCAGCCAATACTTATGACTGTATTGTTGCTAGGGTACAGAATATAAGGATGTATAGGCTTGTATTGATATTTTGGATGTAACCAACACTAAGTGGCCAGTGGACTAATAAAGGAATGATTGTGAGGGAAGTAAGTCATGGTAAACCTTATTATGTCCAACAGTGTTTGACTTCTCAAGCACCATCTCATCTGTGGCATAAGTCTATTGACATCAGTAGAGTAATGATTATGGCCTCAAATGCTAATTATCTAAAAAGGGTCAGATTGTGGTCCATCCTACATGCACAGTGCATGACAGAAAGGGGTGTAACGACACCCCCTTTTTTCTTTGGCTTGCTACCCAGAGCATAGCACGTGGTAGCCAGGGGCGGGGGATGGGCAGAGCCTTGGCTTCACCCTCTCAAACATGCCTGCCAAGGCAGCTCAGCCAGCATGTGAGTGGAAGTAATCTATTTCCCCCTAAAGAGGGGGAAGGGAGGAAGGAACCAGGAACCAGACTGTGACTCTCTGAATAACTATCTGGCTTCCAGTCTGCCCTGGAGCAATGCAACTAACTGCCGCCCCTTTCTGAGGGCCTGTGGCAAAGCCACAATCTAGCTTTAGTGAAGAGAAGGGAAGGTTCAAGCCAAGGGTTAGGAGTATGAAGAGGCAAGTGTTAGCAAGCAATGGGGGAAATGGGAGAAGAGACACCAATCACTGGGAGTTGGTCACTGATGGTAATGACTTGAGGATTGGGGGAAGGAAGTAGCAATGGAAGGAGAGGAAGGGATAGTGAAAAGAGGAAATGAGAATAACAGTAGGAGGACAGAGAAAAGAACCTGCATTTTGCTGCTGTATTTTCCCTTCTCCTTATCCCTAAAAAGAGATAGGCAGAAGGATGGAACGAGACATATTTAAGGGAAGAAACACATACTTACTGGTGCCTTGAAAACACTCCAAGAACTTAATATAGTCATCGGTACCAACCAGCTGTCACTAAAAGCATTATACTCCTGTGTGTGTGTGTGTGTGTGTGTGTGTGTGTGTGTGTGTGTGTGTGTGTGTG
>NW_020665057.1:2149181-2162989 GCF_002925995.2 Terrapene triunguis | reverse complement strand
GTGTGTGTGTGTGTGTGTGTGTGTGTGTGTGTGTGTGTGTGTGTGTGAGTGAGAGAGAGAGAAATATTAAAGAATGCAAGCTATTGTATACAGTTAGCAATTTGTCTTTGGCTAGGGTTAGCAATGGTTAAATAAATTAAAATGGCAAAATCAAGGATAATTAAACACGTGGCACAACACTTCTAGAGTGGATTAATTTCTTCCCTTCAAGGAGAGTTGATCTGATGATCTAGTAGGTGTTTTCTATCTAAGTACTATGATTCTTTGATTTAGGAAGCATGAAGGACACATATATTTTGGTTTTCATAACCAAAGACAAAAGTCTCATCACTTTGTAACATAGGGGTTCCTTTTAACCTTCTCTGGGTATGAGAAATCTCATTAATAATACACCTTATCAGATTACCAAAGAATTTTCCTTCTGGGTTGTTAAGTGTAAAGATGAAACAAAAGAAAGGTATAGTATAGTACTTCAAGAGAGAAAACTGTCTATTAAATAGGGAGATAGGACATCAAAATTTTAAGTCTCTTAATACCTTAAATGGCACAGGTTTTATCTTTTAGAAAATCATTGTGGCAAAAATCTCATCAGTAACAATGAGAAGGTTCTACTATATAGCTATAACAAGGCAAAAATCAAAAGCAAAGCTACACTTGATTTAGTTTTGATTTTAAGTATCCATTTACTTACAAACCTTAAGATACATGTTGCAAATTTTATCACTTTATTCTAGCTAAACAATCCATGAATGGATAAATAAAGACATACTTACAGAGATATGCTCTTTAATAACTGGACCTGATTCTTACTTACAGTTTTGTAACTCCACTGAAGCTGAAGAAGTTACACAGTATGGTGCAAATGAAATCAGAATCCAATCCCATTCACCTCGTAGAAATAACAGGATCAGGTTTTCAACAGAAAGCCAATAAAATGATGCAGTGCAGTTTGGAAAGGAGGCTTTTGACCTGCCTAAGAATCTTGTTCTAAGTATACTGAGTAGCTCAGCAAAGTGCAGGGAGCTGAGAAGCCCAGGGTGGCACCCAGGCTCCCAGCAGGGAATGGGGAGCCAAGAGCCTGGGGAAGCAGCTGGATTCCCAGTAGGGAGATCCGCACCCAGTGTCCAGGAAGCTGTCCCTTTCCCAGTGGGGAGCAGGGAACCGAGAAGCCCAGTGGCTGCCCCATTCCCGGCGGAGAAGTGAGGAGACCGGGGGCCAGAGCCGCCCAGAGGCAGGGGCAAGTGGGGCAATTTGCCCCAGGCCCCGGGTCCCACAGGGGCCCCCACGAGAATATAGTATTCTACGGTATTGCAACTTTTTTTTAATGGAGGGGGCCCCCAAAATTGCTTTGCTCCAGGCCCCCTGAATCCTCTGGGTGGCCCTGCCGGGGGCCAGCTGGGCTCCCAGCAGGGAGCTGAACACAGAACTGAGAGCAGCCCTGGCTCTCAGCCCCTCACACTGTCCCTCTTAAGTTGGTGGAAGCGCTCCCTGGTGAGGATGCGCACCACTGACAGTTTTCAACTAAACAGATTTTTCACTGAAAGTCCCTGTTTTCTGTAGACAAATTGGAAACTTCATCAAAAAACCAAACACCTCAAAATTGAAAGGTTTTCAGGTTTTGATGTTTCACCAAAATTTTTGACAAAAATGGAAAAAAATTATTTTCATCAACATTTTTCATGAGGAAAAAATTTTCCTACCAGCTCTGCTCACAACCTCAGGATTGCTCAAAGCATACCCAACTACCCTCCAGCCCAGGAGACTGGTTCAACAGCTAGGAGTCTACACTGGTGGAAACCACTGGTAGCTGGACCCACCGGTTTCTGAGTGATTTGTGGTGGCAGGACAGCACATAGCAGCTAGAATAGTGTTGAGGGTCTGGCCAAGAAGATTATGTAGAAGTGAAAAGTCATGTACTTTCCTGGCTTGCTTGCTTCATAAAAATCCTTTCCATCTGCACAAATGGCAATTGGTCATTAATGAATGTAACACAACATGGAACAAAGGAAAAAAGCAACTGAAATGGCAGTTTATCAAAAAAGAGCAAAACATACATATTAAAAAGAAAGAAAATAAACTGAATTCTGTATTGCCAGATGCACTCTATACAATTCAAATAACAAAATTATTAACATGCTTTCTTCTCCTCTGGAGCTGAATAAGTAATAGCACCAGAGGGATTTTTTGATAAAATTTCTAGTGTAGGTATAATCTGGAGATTGGGGGAAATTAGGTACAAGTACTGTTTCACTCTCCTTCTTGTGCTCTAGCTTAAATCTTTGCTGGAGCTCATGCCAGAGTTTCTTCTTTTCAGGACTTTTCATTAAACTGAGTCAAACTAAGAGGCATTGTATTTATAAACCATGAATGTAGATCCTATTCGTTAGCTACCAGTCACTGTCAAGGAGAGAAACACCTACATCTAATGGTATTTGGATAGAGCAAGAGGACTGAATGGATTCACACAACGAGTTATAGTGGATTACATTTTGTTTTTTATATATACAATTAATACTGAATGAAGAGAATCTAACATTGCTATTCAAATCATGGAGTATGTACCCTGAGTTTGAGCACCTGCATTCCTGATGATACAATATTTCAATGTATCTATCTTCTTAATATGCATGTTTTGCTCTCAGCTGCTTTTTTCCTTTGTTGTATCATTCATTAATGGGAGATTGCCACGTATGCAAAGGGAGAAGGTTTGAAAAGCAAGCAAATCTTGTTCATACCGTTACTTGAATGTAGCCTATATTTTGTGAGAAATGTTTCACTTTGTCTTTTCACTGTAATCCTCTCTCTTCCTGTTCCTTTCCAAATTAGCTTTCATCTCCGTTTCCCCCATGCCTTCCCCTTCTGTCCCAATATATCCACATTCCCCTCCCTTCCATTTCAACTCCCTTTGATCTCTTTCTCCCTTTGATACTCCTGCCTTTCCCAATAGCGATGTCATGATGTGTTTCATCAGGTAAGCAGGTAGGAATATATTTGCAGGTGAACTGACATGCCTGATTCCCTATAGAATTATAACCTCCTCCATTTTACAGAGCAGGGCAGATTTCTGAGTGTAAACTTTTTCACGCTTTCATTTCATGAAGTCTTGGAACACCTCCCACTCCCCAGTTTTCACTTTAAGCAAAATGGCAATGAAATGTCTGTTTTTCACATTGTAAATATGCAAAAAAATGCAAAATTATGCTCAATTTTAAAAGCAAAGATTTTTTTCCTTGGAAAATGGGGCCTTTTTTGCTTGAGTATTATGTGACATAGGTGAGATATTTTTTCTCTCTTAAAATGCCCCTTTTACAAGTTTCTGGCAAAATCCCAAAACCCAGTGTACATCTTCTGTAGACCATACACAACATACATTTCCATTGACTTTAGAGAAACTACTCATGATATACTCTAGTGTGAGAGGAATATCAGATCTTCTCACTTTCAAGTAGAACATAAGAATGGGCATACTGGGTCAGACCAAAGGTGCATCGAGCCCAGTATACTGTCTTCTGACAGTGACCAATGCCAGATGCCCCAGAGGCAGGGCCGGCTCCAGGCACCAGCTTGTCAAGCAGGTGCTTGGGGTGGCCGCTCCGGAGAGGGGCGGCACGTCCAGGTATTCGGCGGCAATTCGGCGGACAGTCCCTCACTCCGCCCGGGAGCGAAGGACCTCCCGCCGAATTGCCGCCGCAGATCGCGATTGCGATCGCGGCTTTTTTTGTTGTTGTTGTTTTTTGTTTTGGCTGCTTGGGGCAGCCAAAACCCTGGAGCCGGCCCTGCCCAGAGGGAATGAACAGAACAGGTAATCATCAAGTGATCCACCCCCGACACCCATTCCCAGCTTCTGGAAAACAGAGACTAAGGACACCATCCCTGCCCATCCTGGCTAATAGCTATTGATGGACCTATCCTCCATGAATTTATCTAGTTTCTTTTTTGAACCCTGTTATAGTCTTGGCCTTCACAACATCCTCTGGCAAGGAGTTCCACAGATTGACTGTGTGTTGTGTGAAAAAATACTTCCTTTTATTTGTTTTAAACCTGCTGCCTATTAATTTCATTTGGTGGCCCCTAGTTCTTGTGTTATGAGAAGGAGTAAATAACACTTCCTTATTTACTTTCTCAATACCAGTCATGATTTTATAGACCTCTCTCATAGTAGTTTTGTCTTTCATTAAGAACAAATTTGTGCATCTGGAATCATTACCAAAATTCAAGGCAGAGACAGCAACAGGTTTTTAAGCTGGCCCTGCATTCACTGGCTTATTTGTGTTTTTTCAGGAGATCTTCAGACAATCTTTTAAATCGGCAACTCCCGTAGAGAGGCTTGACTTGCCCTTTAAGTGTCTACACATTAACCTGCTTTTGTAACAGCTTAGGTGTTAGAAACAGAAAGGCTACTTTCTCTGGAAATTGTGGGGCTAACACATTTTAGTGATGCCAGAATTGGTAACCTGTAATGTTACTGTTGTAGCAATTCCTGCAGCTCCAGGGTATGAGAATATCAGTGTGCAGCCAGTTTAAACCAAATACATTACAGTACTGAAAGGCTCTGCTGCTTCAGTTTCTCAAGCATTGTGTAGATGGATTGTTTGCATACATATTGAATTGACTTTTTAGACTGTAAAGAATTGAGGTCTGATTTTCATTAGTAGCCTCCCATTTTCCACCTATTTTGATCCACTGGTAAATATTTTCAGGGGTAATTTTATGGGCACATTTTATTAAAATATTCATTGTATCGGGTTTTTAGCTGATTAATTTTGGTTGCAAATAATTAGACATTTAAGTGCTATGAAATATGCCTGCAAATTCAAATAACAACAGTTCCATACAGGCATAAAAATGTGGATGCAAAACTGGAGGCCAAGTGGAGGCCCTTCTGAAAATCAGGGGATTCGATGCTAAGATGTGGTGAAAGTATGCACCAAGTCTTCTAGCAGTACAATTTATAGTTGCAGAAGTAATTTCATCACAGATGAACAGCTGGAAAGTATGTCCAAAAAAGAATGAAATATAACCCAATCTGAACTATGATTGTTTCAACACAATATTTCTGTGGTAGCCTGAATCTGGTAGCAGAAATTTAATGAAAAGTAATTTGTGTGTGAAAAACATGAGCATGAATTCATGTAATTACAATCTGTACCATCGTGCATGTACCACAGGGCTGGATTAAGGTTGAACAGGCTTAGCTGAAGCTTTCAAAAAAAAAGAAAAAAATCAGCATGAGAGAGACACTTGACATGAAAAATCTCAGCTCTAGTGCTTAAAGTTTGGCAAAGTTGAAAGCAACTGGAAACAGGGTCTTTATAATGGGAAGTGACAGGCAACCTAAAGTATAGGTGGCAATCCCAGTTCTCCTTGTAACATACATACATATACACGGCCAACAGATTTACAGTATAAGCCTAATCAGGCCAGTTTTCATTTTATACACACAAAATAAAATCTACCATGCTTATTTCTGTCACTGTGTGTTGAGAATGACTGGTCTGGCAATTTCTATAGCTGAAGAGGGCAAGATGGCAGCTAGAAACACTTTTGTTTAATGCTTACTTCCTCTGTCTTGCATGACTTTCTCTCCTTGCCTTTCACACTGACCAAAGCTTCTCTTCATTTATCTTTTATTGTGATTTGGGGGCTGCGATGCCACACAAAACCAGGGAAGATGATGAAGATCACCAACCTGTCATACTTCTGGATGTACGCCATCTGAAACTAAATTAAGAATACAGATTGCTGCTGGAGGGCATTCCCTGCTGGTCACTGCTCACTCAACTCCCATTTACTAGCAAGGGCCTAGGGATACAGTTATTTAGCAGTTAGAGAGGAATCTCTTCTCTACAACAGACTTTGGGGCAATAAAGGCCATGCAGGGGTGGCTAAATGGAAAATAGGATAACCTTATTCTATGGCTAATGACCTAGGAAAATGATAATATTGAACAAGTCCAAGCTTCAGTCACTAAGGGTCAATTTTTGGTACAAAGTTCAATGTGGATAATGCTATAAAAGTCTCTCATACTATTATTGAGGAGAACGCTGTTCTCCAGAGAAAAATGGAAACACAAGAAATTCAGAGTAAAAACAAAAATGCTGTTAAAAAATGTTCATCCCTGCTTCAACTTCACTAACTTTAATAGGGAGACTATCAAGAAGAGGTCCAATTGGTGCTAGCTGCAGTGGTGCTTGTGATGTGGACACCTTTGTACTAGGTACGAAGCAAGATAACATATATAATAAAATGGCCTTATTGCGTCCTTCTTTCAGGTGGTAAAAATGATGATTGTCGTTGTGTTGACATTTGCAATCTGCTGGTTGCCCTACCACATTTACTTCATAGTTACTGGGATCTACCAACACTTAAATCGGTGGAAATATATTCAGCAAATCTACCTAGCCAGCTTTTGGCTGGCCATGAGCTCCACAATGTACAATCCCATTATCTACTGCTGCCTTAATAAGAGGTAAGAGCGAATTATGAAACTATTGGGGGGGGGGGTGAGCTTAGCCAGAATATAAATGATTTGAAGGTGAAAAAGGCAGAATAATTTTCACTTCAATAGTAAAGATTCCCAATGAGAGAAAAAAATATATATCATGTGAGGTGAAAGCCTCCTTCAGGTTTCTGTTCAATGCTAATACTATTCTTCCAATGAACACCTGTGGCATTGACAAATGTAAGAGCAAAATTTAGCCTTGGGGGGCTTAGTCCGCCTGCCACATTCCATATGCAGAACGGCTAATAAAATCAATGGAAGTTCCACTTGTAAGGGCTTGCAGAACCAGGCCCTAATTGTTTAAAATACACCAAATGTAAATTAAGGTTGCTTTGCTGTTAGTGGTGTATGCCACAATTTATATATGTTTGCTAACTAATCATTACTCCAAAGATACTTATAGCATGACTTTATGAGGTGGGTGGTCAGAATGCAATTTAAAATAAAGCTTTTATTGAGGTATTATTGATCACATCACAATATTTCTATTATACATTGCAGTCTGAATCGGATGATAAAATGAATGTTCATAGCTTTATTACTCAGTACTGAAGCATATGTAGTTAGAGATGCTGGGGAAAAAAAGTCACACATACTCCTAGGTTTTTATTTTCAAGGGGGCTGCATTTGCAGTTGACTTCACTGGGATTTGTGGATGCTTACCTTTTTAAAAATCAGGCCACGATTGTTTAAGGGACTCTTTATGGGCATGAGTCACCTCGCCTGGATCAGACTGCAGGATCAGGGTCTAAATAAGTACTATTCAGAATGTGTGCCATTACGCCTCTTCACAGATGATACTGCCTCTACTTTTACATATCTGCTAATTTTTCAATGTTTTCATTAGTATTACTGAATTAAAACCATCAAGAGCTTGAGAGAGAACCTGCCTGGGGAGGTGGCGGCCCACCCCTTCCACTCCCCGCCTGGGTCAGGCTGCCAGGGCCAGGGTCCGAGCAAGCCAGAAACGTGTTAGGCCCAGGCGGGTAGCAGAGGGGGCAGGTAGCTGCCACCTTCCCAGACAGGCTGTCTCTCAGGCAGCTGCAATGCTGCACAGAGGCAACGATCAGGAGCGGCCACACTCAGCCAGCCTGAGAAGTGACTCTGTCCCACCCCTTCTGCTCCCCGCCCACACCCGGCTGCCAGGGACAGGGGCCGAATGTGCCAGGGGGCAGGTACAGTAGAAGTACAGAGCCCCTCTCTCTCCCCCCTGGAAGGCTGAGCAGAAATATGGGGGGGAGGCACTTCACCGTGCATGCCCCCCCTACATGTTGCCTATGAATGCTTTCACCAAGTATCTTTCTTCTCAGATTCCGAGCTGGTTTCAAGAGAGCATTCCGTTGGTGCCCATTTATCGAAGTGTCTAGCTATGATGAGCTGGAGCTCAAAGCAGCCAGGTTTCATCCCACCAGACAAAGTAGCTTGTACACTGTGTCCAGAATGGAGTCTAGCACAACAGTAGTGTTTGACCCCAATGATGGAGATCATTCCAAGTCCACCCGTAAGAAAAGAGCTGCTTCGCGGGACACAAGCTTCAATGGCTGTTCAAGCAGGAATTCCAAAACCACCTCTACAACCTCGAGTTTTATCAGCTCACCCTATACATCAGTGGATGAGTATTCTTAAGGCCCTAGGTAAATTTGTGATGGGTGTGAAAAGAGCAGTATTGTACATGAAAAGAGACAATACTATTCTACTTTAGAACCAATATTCAAGCTACAGGATGGCAGTCAAGATTCAGTCGATGAACCCTTGTTGTAAATACCATATGACTTACTGGCCCTGCTTACGTTTGTGCTTTGGAAAAAAAGAGGAACTATAAGACGTCTGTTTACATGAGTATGAAAACACAGAGTGGCATCTTGTACATGGAAATGTTTGTAAGAATTATTTAAAACATTACAACATAAAACTCTTGCTCGTACATTAGGATCAAATGCTGACCTATAGCTGACTTGCTGATATTTAAGTTTCACTGACCGAAATGTAACCAGACAACTTCAAAATAACTACAGTTCAAACTTTACTGAATTTTTATATTATTTGTGAATTCTACAGGAGGAAAGTTACATAAGATTGGGTTAAAAATTCCTTTTGTATCAAGTCCGGATAAGTTCCAAATCCAGTCTGCTGTTGTACAAACTCATGTGAGTGATCCTATTGAAGTCAATGTGGATGGGATTCAGCTCTGTGCAGAGGTCAAACTGTGCACCACTTAAATCCCACTTAAGACTAACTCAAACCCCAAAATAGGGCTTACGTGGTTCATAGGCCTTGTTCTGGCCCCTGCACATGCAGGAATACTACCTTGTGTGAGGCCAGTAGGACTTATTTGACCCACCGTTGGAGTGACTTTCAGTAGGTACACCAGACTACAACCTCAAAGTGAAGATCAGAAAACACAGTCTGTATCAAGGGATCTTTGTTAAACATGGATCAATGCTCTCCCGCTGAAGTATGAAGAGCCACTTCCTCAGTAAGACATTGCAAATTAATGCCTTACTAGACAGACATAAAAATACATAACTGCATTTGTATTCATTTTGACTGTCAGCCAACTTGTATACATAATTAAATTCAGACAAGTGAAGCTTATGGTCAGATATCTGTTTTCCTGCAAAAGCAAAACAGTGATTGTAATAAATATAGTTTGCTTGCTCTGTCCCCAGATACAAACTCAGTTTTGGTTTGGGTTGAATCCCAAACCATAAAGGGTGTATTCTTCAGTGCAGGTTCAGATATGACTAATCTCTCACACAAGCAGCTTTTCCTTGCAAGATTTTGACCCAACGTATTATGATATTTTGATTCAAGATAAAAGAGAACTCTTTTGAGATCACGTCATCTTGCCAGTTTTTCCATCGTTTTGTGCTAAAAACAGTTCGCAGGATTTTGGCACAATTGACTCCAAACCCAAAACTTGAACTCCAGATTAAAGCCTGAGTCAGGGATGAATGGTAGCCTAATCCTAATACATTTGGGTATGGCTCTTTACACTGGGAACATGATTCCAACAATCATTTGAGAAATGTGTATGAGGTTTATGGCATATGAAAAAATATCCATCATGAAGGTCTCCAAAGTGCTTCAGAGAATTGCAGTGCTGTTCATTGAACTCTAAGGGCTTACTTTGGAATCCAGCCTTTACTGTGGCTCTGTTTCTGCACCCATAAAATAGAATAAATCAATCATTTAAATGTCTAACTACCTGATAGCTCCAGTTAGTACAAAATTTGTGGGTACAATCTATCTACAGGGAGCCTGCAGCTACTTGCACCTGCAAATTGTAGAGGCAAAAAACAGATCCCAGTGTTTAGAAATTTGTCCTCATAGACCATAGTTTTCCAAATATACATTTCCTTCAATAATGTGCATTCTTATGGGTGCATGTAGAAATCTTGTGATCACATTTTTGGAAGCTCGTTTGTAAATATGAAACAAATCTAAGCATACTATCTTTTTATATTAATTTTAAAAAGAACACTTTTTAATCTATCTACTGTGGTAAAAGCCCAAGGAGCTGAGCACCTCTTGAGAGCTTCTGCACACCCACATTTTCCACTGAAATCACTGGGCCAAATCTTGAAATCTGTATCCAGTTTTTAACCTGTCCTTACTCAGGCAAACTGCCAATGAATACTGCAAAGTCTAATTGCTTGAATAAGAACTGAGTAAAAGGTTCAGGATTGGCGCTTAGGACCATTTAAGAGACATTCTGAACCTTGGAGATCAGACCATAAATTTGCCAATCCTGAATCTTTAACATCTCAGTCCTATTGTTACTGGACAGCAAGGGAAATTTCTAAGACATCTGATACTTAGACAAGGTGGATGAGACAACAGCACATTAGGAAATCATTAGAGAATCCAGTATTATCACTGTTCAGGCTGGCCATTACCAACACACTTAACCATGAACATAACCCCTTAATGGCTTTAATATCAGAATTTTCCCATTTTTCTTTAACAAGAACTATTGTATAGTCCAGAAATTAGTGTGTGACAGAATTTAGATCCATATCCACTTAATACACATCTGGAGTGATCTGGAACAAATACAATTCTTTTTTATAATATACAGAATCTTTTCTATAATATCCAGAGTATCTATTTTTAATCATACAGTACTTCTATCACACAAAACCAAAAGTTTATTAATGTGCATAAAGACTAAAGAGTTGTGTGTGTGAGATAGAAGTATGATTAAGAATAAATACTATCTTATATTGAAGCAGAATACAGTAATTCAGAGCAAGGACACAATGGATATTACACTTCAGGAAACTTTGGAGTTTGTTAAAAACGTTAATATGTGTACTTTATATATTTTTTATTTGTACAAGTATGTTCGGTAACTTTAAAAAAATACTATTTGTTTTCAATTGTGTAATTGTACAAGATAAAATGTAAATGTCAGGAAAAGTCTACAGTTAATGTCTTTTTAAAAAACAGATTAAATTATAATGGAACCATCAGCTTCTTAATAAAATACATTATATGATATATAATTAAAATTAAAATATTGCTACTTAGTTTAAGCAGAATCATCAACTAAGGCTTGGTAGTAACAACAAAGATCTTTTTGGGGTGTATTTTTTGTATTAGCTTAGGTGAATGTACTGTAGCTCACTGTTCTGGTAGCTAAGGGAGAAGTCCTGGCTCCACTGAAGTCAATGGAAGCTTTGGCATTGATTTCAATGGAGTCAGGATTTCTCCTAAGGATTTTGAACTGAGATACACAAATAAAGAAGAAAAAATTCAAAGCAGAAAGGTCAGTATGCCATGTTGTAATGTTTGCTTTTACCTAAAACAGATAACACTATCTTTCTGAACAAAACAACAATGAAAAAGATATTTGTGCCGTTTTTCCTAGGATAAAAAGGAGACAATTTCCCCAGTGGAAGAAAACCATCCCCAAACTATCCCTTAAGACTAGAAGGCCAAATTCTGATCTCAGTTACTCCACTGACTGCAGTGGCGTTATTCAGGATTTAAACTGGAATATTTGAGATAAGAATCTGGCTCAGAGGTTCTTTAGGAGCAAAACATACTCCTAACAGATGTTAGATGTGTGCTTGACTTCTGCCAGGTATTCATATACACTAGTAATTCAGGATTTAAAAAATAAAATTCATTTCTAAAATGCATCTAATTCTCCCACAATCTCTCTTTAAATGAAAAATTCCTGCTACTAAGGTTGATGGAGTTCCTGTTGCTCTATAAACAGATCTTTTACCAAATCCTAGAATCGCTACAGCTCTGCACATTTGTTAACTTTCCAGACACACTGCAATGCTCTTTCTGCAGGCATTAGGGGAGAGAGTGATCTGATGGGTGGGTAAAGCTGGACATGGGAGATTGATTTGGGGTATGTTAGGGCAATGGTTAGAATTTGTGCAATGAATGTTAAAATTTTGTAAAATGTCTAAGATATGAGAGCTGACTTTATAAAAATCTCAGTACATTTAAATGGCTTTATTTGGCAGAGCAGCAACAAGGTTTGAGAGAAATCGTATTTCAAGATGCATGAAAATGTGTATACTGCAATACAGGTTTGCTTTCATGAATTTGTGACCTATTTGTCACATCACCACCTAGAGTCTTTTGTGACCGAAGAGAAACTAGGTAACTGGGATACAAAATGGGAAATGACTGCCTTGGAAGGAATACTGCAGAAAAAAGAATTTGAGAATTATAGTGGCTCACAAACTAAACGAGTCAACAATGAGCCTTGACTTTGTGTCACAGAAAACAAGCCAACTCAGAGCTGTAGTGTGCGGGGAAGAAATGTGTACAAGATGGAGAAATTTTGCATTATTGTGATCCCCTATTAAGACATCTTTTGCATTAATCCCAACAACTTAATTCCAAATGTGAATACAGAAGTCATTTAAAGAAACCATTACTCTTTTATATTAGAAAATTATAAAAATATAGTAACTTGCAATTCCAGTGTCACATATGCCCTTCCCAGCAAGAACCAGATCCAAAGCCCATTGACATCAAAGGAAAAACTCCCATTAATTTCTGGACCAGACCTTAAGTCACTGCTCATACATGCCAAGTGCCTGTATTTATGAACAACAGGCCCTGTTTTTCAGCAAAATATTTATAATTTAAAAAAAAAAAAACCCTCTCCTAGTTCAGTATATGTAATGTGATGCATACAAAAATGTCCATTTTCATTTTTTGCCTCAAATGTCCTGATTTAAAGGTTTTAAATGCACACAAGTATGAAGATATACTAACACAACTCAGCTGGGAGAGTTCCGACTGGCTACAAAAAGCTAAGCATAGTAACTTTGTGCTTGTATATTATATGTGTGTATTGTAAAGTCTTTCTGGTTGTTCATGTACAATTTCTGTCTATAAGGAAGTTATGTACAGAAAATTTATAGTTGTTGAATAAACTGTCTTTTTAAAATTGTGGCTATTACAAAAAAGGCATTGTATTAATAAAAATCAGTATATGAATATATGTTGTATACTTTAAACCGTGTGACTGTGGTGAGCTTATTTTGTTTTTCCTCTCTCTTATTTTAAGCTTAAAAAAGACAGATGTAGAATTTTAGAAGTAGCTTGTGACAATCCAATGTCAGAAATGTGCCAGGTTTCCTCCTACTCTATATACACTTCTAAAATGCTGATGATAGCAAGAACAATGCAAATGCTCCAGAAGATAAAGAATGTGGTAAATAAGCCTTGGGGATGGGGGAAGCAGTAGATGTGGTATATCTTGACTTTAGTAAAGGTTTTGATACTGTCTCATATGATCTTCTCATAAACAAACTAGGGAAATACAGCCCAGATGAACCAACTACAAGGGGAGTGCACAACTAGTTGGAAAACCATACTCAGAGTAGTTCTCAATGGTTCACAATCAAGCTGGAAGGGCATATTGAGTGGGGTCCCACAGGGACCTGTCCTGGGTCTAGTTCGATTCAATATTTTCATAAATGGGTTGGATAATGGCATAGAAAGTACACATAAATTTTGTGGGTGATACCAAGCTGGGAGGGGTTGCAAGTGCTTAGGAGGACAGGATTAGAATTTAAAATGATCATGACAAACCAGAGACATGGTCTGAAATAAATAGGATAAAATAAATAGGATAAAATTCAATAAATGACAAATGCAAAGTACTCCACTTAGGAAGGAATAATCAATTGCTCAAGTACAAAATGGGAAATGACTGCCTAGGAAGGAATACTGCAGAAAAATAATTTGGGAGTTATAGTGGATCACAAACTAAATGAGTCAACAATGTAAAACTGTTGCAAAAAAAAAAAAAAAAAAAAAAAAAAAA